>NC_138029.1:98918005-99009259 GCF_964106645.2 Podarcis pityusensis | reverse complement strand
AACCCCACTGAACGATAAGATTTCTGTTGTGGAAAGTGGACAAAGATCACTGGCTATTGATCCATATTGATTTCTAAAGGAAATGTTTTGCTGGACAGATTATTCATCTTCAATTTAAATGCACTTGAAAGAAACTGAAGCTATTGTACCATTTATGATTGTTACAATTTAATTCACAGGATCCCAATTGTTTGATTTACTAGAAAAATACTCATGCATCATTAATCCTTATGCATATCTCCCCAGCCTCCCAAACACTGTATACATACTAGAGTAATCAGATATATACAAAAATGCACACAATCAGCAAGCTCCACCTTTAAAGCCCTAAACGGCCTTGAAAGAGCATCTCCACCCCCATCATTCAGCCTGGACACTGAGACCCAGCTCCGAGGGCCATCTGGCAGTTCCCTTCCTGCAAGAAGTGAGGTTACAGGGAACCAGGCAAAGAGCCTTCTCAGTAGTGGCACTCGCCCTATGGAACCCCCTCCCATCAGATGTCAAAGAAATAACAACTATCTGACTTTTAGAAGACATCTGAAGGCAACCCTGTTTAGGGTAGTTTTTAATGTTTGATATTTTATTGTGCTTTTAATCCTGTTGGGAGCCAGCCAGATAGGCGGTGTCAAGGAACTGCCATCAGCTCAGAGGCGGGAGGTGGAAAGGCAGTTGGGTTACAGGGAGCCGCCAAAGATCGTGAGAAGCAGCTCGTCCTCCAGGGAGGAGCGAAGCCACGCCTCCAGTGGGGAAGGAATACAGGGCTCGGAAGATGCAAGGGAGAACCGCCAACACCAAACCTGAGCAAAGCGGGGGGGGGGGCAGGTCCCCTTTTGCCCACGCCCTCTCTGCGCAGAAGGCTTAAGCACAGAGAGGGGAGGCGTAGGATGGGGGTAAAAAAACTGCTCTGCTGGGGAAAGTTTAAGGACCGCCCACTCCCAGATTCTGCTAGCGACTGAGCAAACATGGAATTGAGGCGATCTGCACTGTGAACATTTTGGACAGATAATAAAGCCTGGAAAAGACCAACGGGGAGTTTTGCCTGATTGCTCTCGAGCAACCACACCGGCACACATAACAGGCGGGGTATAAATTATTATTACTACTATTATTTAAAGGATAATTTCATGACATCAAAACAGAAAGAGGCCTGCAACCATGCTGCCTTCAGCAATCTGACTGAATAATCTTACTGCACTCTTCTCCCAAGCATAAAAAGGGAATAACCATATCAACAGGGCAGCAGAAAGATGTATATGATGACAGTTCTGGGGTTACCTTGCAAAGCTCTTCTTTTTCACACTCTACACTTGACAGCTTTTCAGCACTGGGCCAATGTACTGCCACCTCCTCTTTCTGAGTCTGTCCATCAGTTTGCACAGAAACAGCCAAGACGTCTGGCTGATCTGAGTTAACAGGGGTCGCACTTCGCCCACTTTCCTCCATTTCTGTTTCTTCTGTGGGTAGTGCAATAATTTCACTTAAGACTTGGTCAGACTTGCTTTTTATAGGTTCAGGCTCTTCAGATTTTAGTGTTGAAGGGCTGAGGGTTACAGATGCCGAAACGCATCCCCTACCCGACAATTCATCGTCTGAATTTATTTCACTCACACTCCGACTGTCTAAAGACTGCATGCTGAATGAGTCTATCCTTTCAAAAGCATCAGAGGAGCAGCAACTCTCAGTCAATTTTTGAAAGTCATCAAGGCGATTATATTCTGTGCAAGCAGATGCTGATAAAAGTTGAAAAGACGTTTGCATCAGGTGAAGACTAGCTTTCGAATCGGCAGCCTCTTGCCTTGAGCTTACAGAACTTTCACTTATCACACTTTCGTGGTCCAAAACTTCAATGTCACTAGTTGTCGAGGTCCCTGAGGAGAACGTGCTAATTGGAGGTGAAGGTGTATTGCTTTGCCGATCCTCACTTTTTCGCTCTTTAGTTTCCAAACCTATACTCTTTGTCTCTGCAGGCAGAGGTTGTGTGGAGATGTCAGGCATATGACCAGGTTCTTCACTTCCTGAACTTGCTTTCACAATAGCAGTGGCTTCTGCTACCTTGAGATTCTGAGCAGATGCTTCTTGATCAGCGCCTTTAGTGTTGTTTTCCTCACGCTCATCTTCATTATGCTTGCCATCAATATCAAGTACTGAATTACCTTCTTCTAACTTCTCCTGGGAACTACTGAAGTTTTCCAGTTCCACAGGTGAAATTACAGAGAAATCTTTTCCTTCTGTTTCTGGCAGGTCAGCATGCAGAGATTCTTCTAGTGTGCTTTTTACTTCTTCTTTGGGTCGCTGCGATTTGGTGGGTGGCTTAGACACCACTGGACTTTGCTGTATGCTCTGAACATCCGTTAATGGGAGAAAGGCACTGAAGAAGTTTTCTGACTCATCTACCACAGTCCTCCTAACAGGCTTGGTGATGGCTGTAGGAGATGATATTGGCTGACTTTGAGATTCTGTATCTAAATTAGCTCCCCATGTAGAAGTATCCCATCCTCCACTCGTAAGAGAAGTTGTTCCTAAAACAATGAGAGGAAAAGGAAAAACCAAATTTTAGAAGTTAAGTGCACTGTGCAGACTTCACAAATATTAAGGTGTCGTTAGCCCCAATTTCACTTTTTTCTGCATAAACACACATTGATATTACTTCCTTTCCTGAAGCATCTTTGGTGCAGCTATGACCTACTTATCCAACATTGTGTTTCCACACAATGAAGAATGGTTCCTTGGGGTTGGACACAATCTCCCCCCAGTGAATAACCTGTCATGATTTAGATATGGCTCAAAATTCGGCACTATAAACAAAACCACACTGATTTCTTGATAGCTGACAGCTAAAGTTGTATGCTGTTTTCATACAACAGCATGCTTATACTTGGCACCAATACTTTTTTTGGTGTTGCATGAGCAAAATGTACCCACACCTGACCACAGGAAGCTCTAGTGCAGATATAGGGTGTACAACAGGGCTCCCCCCCCCCCCACTGTATATGTTGGATAATATTCCTGAAATGTAAGTATAGGAATGAATCTCAGCTGTGGGATTAATGCAAACAAGAGTAAGTTGTGTGGTGTTCAGTAAGTCTGGGCAAAGGTTTACATTTGATCACCCAATATGCTAAAAAGATAGAGATTACAACCAAGCAGCACTTTTTGAGTTGTTTTTTAATTAAACAGCTATTCTCCAGTGTCCTCCCTTAAGTTGCATCAAAACTTAATGTGTCCTCCAGTGTCCAGTGTCCTCCCTTAAGTTGCATTAAAAAGCTTTTGTAAAAGAGCCCTGCTGAGCGCACAAAATTAGCCATGTGGTGCTCTGGATTTTAGCCATCCTTTTATTTATTAGATTCATATCCTGCCCTTTCTCCCAAAGGGGCCTAGGTCGGCATCTGTATCTACATGGATGCCTTTACCTAGAGTAAGTGTTGAAATGAAAGGCTTTTCAGATAATCAACAGGAAAAAATGATGCAAGGAGGAAACAGAACACAAGTCAAATTATAAAGTAAATACATCAGGAAGTGTGCAAATAAGAGTGTGAGGAAGGGAGAGGAAAGAGTAAAAACTGATAATATGAATCCAAGACCAACAATTGCTAAAGTGGCAACACCATGCACAAACATACTGAAACAGGCACAATAACTCTTTATCACCCAGAATAAGGGCTAGTAAAAGGATTGTGTAAAACACCCTGAGAGAACATAAACAGTGCAATAGAATGGACTGCCAGAGAAAGGCATGTTCCTTTTTATATTATTATTACATATTATGATTCTATATTTATGTGACAGAAACCTTCTTGTGAGGTCGTCGTTCTAAAAGGTGGCTTATTTATTTATTTGAAATATTTTATAAATAAGCCACAGACAAAAACACCCTTGATTTCAGACTAACATAACAGTGAACAGTGCAGAAATGATGTCAATGACCCTTTTTTCAGAAATCATACACCAGCCACCCCCAACCTGGTGCCCTCCAGATGTTTTTGAGAAGTCCCTGTCATTCCCAGCCAGCATGTCCAATGGTCAAGGCTGATAGGAGTTATAGTCCAAAATACCTAGAGAGCACCAGGTTGTGCAAGGTTGTTCTATACCATAGAGACTCTAAGCAGGAGATGATGTGTGGAAGTCTGGCATGGTGGGCATCTGAAGGGTAACTACATGCTCATTGAGAGCATAGTATTATGCTTTTGGAAAGGAACATGTGACAGTGTCAGGTAAAATATGCAAAAGAAAAATGAAACTGAAGGCCTTGCTACCATTTATAGGATACCTGTGACTACTGCCATCTCACATTCTCATACACCCTGCCAGTAAAATAAAATGCATGAAGAGCCTTCATGCTTAATGATCACCCTCATGTAAGCAGCAAGGAACAAACAAGAGTGGGAAATGCTAGAAACAATGACACGTCAGTTATTTATTTTGCCAAATGTTACTTGGCAGATGCAAATGGGGGTGGCTGATAGCAACTACTGTCTAGTTAGGAGCCAAGAAATTAGTACAGATACACTAAGGAAGCAACAGTGGTACAACATGCTGGGCTTGTGAGTTGAAGAAAGGGTCCCAGATGTCCCTGTGGGAAGGGGGGCAAACCAGAATGTAATTATAAAGTTTTCATTCTAAAGATCACAACATTAAATTTAATCAGTATCTGATGACTAAAATTAGTAGGGTTTTTCATTAGCTTTTCAGTACAATAGACAGTCAATAGTTTAACCCATTTCAAGCTTTGCCATGTGGTATGGAAGCCGCTGTTTGAGAAAAACATTTCCAAAGCCCCCCTGAGACTAGTTACTGTACAAGATAATGGCTATACTGAAGTTAATAACACAGAGTATGATCTTAAGTAGAAGATAAGACTAACGCAGGCAATGCAAATACAGAACAACCGTCTGTTTGTTTTTAAATATATTTTTAATTAAAGATTTCTTCATTTACAAAAGTATGTGCAATGTCTCTTTTTTCAAGTTACATTTTCTACGAATCAGTTCCCTTTGTTGAGACATTAGTGTTACATTAGGAAGGAAGAAAGAGGTGGAGGGGGGCATGGTGAGTGGGATTGGGTGGCAATGTTTCTATTCTACTTGATGTATGTGTATGGGAAACAGCCTTACAGTATTAGTAACCTTACAGTAAAACTAACCAATAAACTTAAACTGACACAAGGCTCCCCTTTATCACATACACAGCCCAACAAGACAACAACCGTCTGTGTTGTTATTTGCCCTATTGCCCTGATCCCTTGAGGTGGGCCAGGACAAGAAACAACTTCTTAACTTGAAGTTATGTGAAGGAAGGAATGGAAGCATGTAACTAAGAAAGAGGAGCTTTTTAAAAATAAAAATAAAAATAAAAATGAGTGTATCAAAAGAAAACTGAATGAGGCAATTACCAGGTCAAGAGAGAAGTGGGAGAGTGGAACTAAGACTGAGAGGATGGGTATGTATAGATGCAACAATGTGAGGTCGTATTTTTTTATTTTATGCAGCCACTATGTCTGTTACTTACAAAGGGAAATTTATAGATTATATGCATATGCAGGCATATTGGAAAAACAGCAAATATTGTTTTATGGAGGACAACTTGCAACACCGTCCTACTCACGCTTATGCAGAAAGTGCCATTGCAATCTTGTGGAGCTTACTCAAAAAAGCGAACATGCACTGGAGGGCAATAATAATAATAATAATAATAATTTGCAGTGCTTTTTTCTGGTGGTACGCATACCCCTAAACATCTTTTGTCCATTTACTGTATTTATTTTTCCCAGTTTGAACTATAACATGGTGATTTTCTTGAGTCAAAATGAGAGTACCCCTAAACATTTTTTTTTTTTGGGGGGGGGGGGAGCACTGATTATTTGTACCAGATCATCTCAGGGCAGTTCACAACATAAAATCACAATATAACCTCTACACACACACACACACACACACACAAAAAAATACACAACCCAATAATTCCTGCCCCCCCCCCAATATCTTAGCCAAAGCCTCTGAAAGGCACCAGGCAATACTTCTCAACCTGGGGGTCCCCAGATGTTGTTGGACTACAACTCCCATCATTCCTAGCCAGCATGACAAGTGGTCAGGGATGATGGGCGCTGTAGTCCAACAACGTCTGGGGACCCACAGGTTGAGAACCGCTGCCGGAGGGTGGTTTGGGAGCGGGGTGGAGGAGAAAATAAAACCAAATAACCCCCGAGGCGAGGAAAAGGGCTGGCCACGCCAGTCAGGGCCGGTGCAGAGACCCTGTTCGCGCCTGTGCGCCGCAACCACCGGCTGCTGCGGACGAGGCGGCGGGTGGTCGGCGATTCCCTCAGCCGCCCGCCTCGCCTGAAGGGCTGCGGGGTCTGAGGCGAGTCCTCCCCGCGGCTCCACCTACCCGCCTCTCCCGGTCGGGACGGGGCACTTCCGCCCTGCGCCGCTTCGCCGCCTTCCTCCTCCTCCTCCTCGGCCTGGATGTCCAGCACCCGGTCGATGGACTTCTGCGCCTGAGACAGAGCCTGCTTGGCGAAGGTCGAGAGCTGAGAGGCGTTGAACCAACTCATCGCCGACGCCGCCCCCGACGCCGTTGCTGCTCCGGCCCCCGCCACGGCTCACGACCTGCCCGCTTCCTTTCCCTCCCGCTCCCCCTTCCTCTATCCGCAGCTGCTGCAGCAGCCGAAGCCCCGCAGGACGCCGACCGCCATGAGAGAAGCGCCGGGGAACCCGGATAAGGCAGCTCGCCAGGCAGGAACGCCGACGGCACGCTCCCCCCCCAACCCGCCCGCGCATGCGCCAAAGCCCTTCCGCCTTCCACGTAGCAAAACAAGCCGGCGCCCTCGCTCACGTGACGCCGGGCCTGCGTTGCCATAGCTTCCCCGGAGCGTCAGTCATTATGGGGAGCGGCCCCCTCTCTTCCTGGTGACGTCGCGCCACCAACGTCGTCGTAGCGACGGGCGAGGCACCTGGTTTCCCCGCCCCTAATACGTAAATGTCGCTTCCCATTGGCTGCTCGTAGCTCTGATCGAAACTCATAAAATATGCCTTATTTAATAGGTATTTTAAAAGTGATTTGGCGTCGGTCGCCGCTTATTGCACCCTGCCCTCTTTTAACATTTCCTGCAGGAAATCGCGCTTCGGAAAAGCCAAACGGGGCGGTTTCAAGAGGTCAAAACAGAAATGGGCCATTCTTTTATGAACATTTTCCCCGAAGCCTTATTTGAATTAATCCTAAATTATCATGTTCTGGAAAGAGACCCCTTTACACGTTATCCAGCCACAATAATTCCAGAATTTCGGTTGACTTACAATTTAAAACCGAACCTTTCAGCCCAGAAAAGTGCAGCTGCTGAGACATTAAAGAGTAGACCCCTTGTGTAACACTTCCTTGACAGAGGATGTAAAACAGTGAAGTCTTTTGACTTTCAGCCAAATTTTCTGCATGTGATTTAGTACTCAGAAGTGGTGGTGGTTTGGGAACATTGTTGGCCTTGAAGAATTGAGAATTATGTCTGGGGGGGGGGAGCAAGGGTACAAGCTTTAATACATGTTAATGGGGCTTGCTTCTCAGTAAACTTCTATGGAGCTTAAAGGTAAAGGCACCCCTGACCATTAGGTGCAGTTGTGACCGACTCTGGGGTTGCGGCACTCATCTCGCTTTATTGGCCGAGGGAGCCAGCATACAGCTTCCGGGTCATGTGGCCAACATGACTAAGCCGCTTCTGGCAAACCAGAGCAGCCTTCCCGCCGGAGTAGTACCTATTTATCTACTTGCACTTTGATGTGCTTTCGAACTGCTAGGTTGGCAGGAGCTGGGACTGAGCAATGGAAGCTCACCCCGTCGTGGGGATTCAAACCGATCGGCAAGCCCTAGGCTCTGTGGTTTAACCCACAGCGCCACCCGCGTCCCTTGGAGCTTAGGCATGTAATATCTAAATGCATGTAATATCTGTTTGCTAAATCCTTGACTATATTTAGGGAGTCTAAATACACACACACACACAAGCTCATACCTTGAAAGCTTATATTTGGTTGATTTTCAACGTGCCACTGGAATTATTAAAAAATATTTTTTCATCTTATTATATTTAGGGAGGACTTTGGTAGTTTTTTAAAAATTTGACACTTTTTGTAGTTGTGCTTACAACAGATACTTTATGTCTCACAAACATGTATGTTTATATAACTTTTTATTAATAAATATCCTAACATCAACCCTGAATATTAGTGGGCAACACCATGCATAGTAGCCGCTAATACTTGCAAATATACAAATGAAGTATTTAATTTTTATCAACAGATGATGATTTAAGAACAATATTTCCGCATTTTGGGAAAAAAAATACATTAACTTTTGGCAATCCTTAATATCTGTCAGTTTCTTAAAGACATATTAAATAAAGAATTGGGCTGTATATATATTTCCCTCTGTCTGGTAAGTCCACTTCACAAGTAATGCAAAACCATGGCTTAGCAATAGAATACAAAGCACAGCAAACCTCAAGCTTGTGTTCTCTTTCTTCTCTGGGGTGTCCAAGTGATCAGAACTTTATGCTTTTGTTTTAGATTAGTTTAGTACATCTGAATCCCAAAAAGTGGTTAATTGTAGCTATGGTAAATGAAAACATGTCGGCTTCATAAACTATGGCTTGAATTTGGCTGATTTCCACTAACCATATTTCAGTTAAATGCAATTTTTCCGGGTTTTGGAGAGCACAGTAAATTGTGATTCATCTAAAACAAAAACAAAAGCTTTTCAACTCTTCCTTGGAGCTGAACTAAAGAAGAAACGGGAGCACAAACCTGAGGCTCACCCATGCTCATTCTTGTAATACTAAACTTTGGTTTAGCCAGCCCAATGCCTCAGTCTAAGAACTGTTACATAGATACTAAAATGTAATTTAAAATCTTTGTTATTTATGTACATTCAGAGACTTCATAGGTGCTTCAAGAACTATTGCATTGACCATCATGACATTTCCACATGCACAAAGGGGTATTGACATTTTTTAGAGTGATTGTAAATTGAAAAAGTTATTGCTTGCTATACACATCAGATTTCTGTACATGAGTGAGCTTTTATACAGATAACATCAACCAAATATTGGTTTGCAAAGACAGTTCTAAAATAAGAGCAATTTATCCTGGATAAACTAACTTCCATCAATGCTTGTATTAACAGGGATAAGGTCTGGCTGTTTCATCTTCCCTCCTCTTAGTGCACAATGGTAGTTCTACAAGGTGTGCAAGATTTTTTTCAGTGCATGTTTACAACACTTGCATTTATATCAAGTAGTAAAATGAAGTTTGAAGAGCACAGTCTGTGGTGTAGTGACATCTGCAACTGCAAGTTCTTGGCCATCAACAAGTCCAAGCTCTGTATCAAGAAAAAGTTATAAGCACAGCATTTCAGTCACTTCTATGCATGTATGGAAAATGTGCAACTGACAATTGACTCAGAACGTTAGGAAATAAAACATTTTCTGTTATGAGACAAAATGGTAAAAATGATTATTTTGCTTTTAGGAAAACAATTGCCCAGGTATTGGTGTGAAAACATTACAGCTATCAATTTGGACCAGTGTCCAAAGAAATGAACAAATTATTCTGCACACCCAACGGCATTTTGGACTCTGAGCAGTATGTTTGTTTCCATTGGTTCTTATGGTTAGAATGGAAGTTATATTACAGCTTTACTCAAAAGAACAATCAGCTAGCATTGAAAGAAAGAATAATCTTTGTTTCTTATTTTCATGAAAACTAGTGTAGGGAGGCAGGAATCAGCACCTTTATGCACAGATTTTAAGAGTTGCACATCTCAAAGGCTTTGCTTTTGCCTTTGAAAGTTAACTATGCATGGAAGAAACTTTTGGGGAACTATTAACTCAAGTTTCCGCCCACCTCCTATATACTGTATTAACATACGGATACATCTGACATTGTACAAAGTCAATTTGCTTCATTAACCTTTAAATCCCCTAAGCACTATTTCAAGGTTTATAATACCTTTTAAAGTCTTTGAAAGGTTCGGCCTTGTTCGTTCTTCAATAGAAGCTACTGACTGGGAAAGAGAGGACGTGAACAGTTATTTTTTGCTTAAATAAATACACACACACACACACACACACACACACAAATAAATTATAAGTATGTATTAGTCACCTGTATATAAAGGGTTTTATTTTTTCCATACATGGTGGCTGTTATTGCAGGAGATTTCATTTGCCTGTGGAAAAGAAACAACCAGTAATATTTTTTTGGAAACAAGTATCACCATCCTTAATCTGCTAAGAATGTGTATTCAGCAAGATATAGGGTTGTATTAGGGTTGTATTAATCAAAGTCCTACTCAGAGTAGACACCATGAAATTAATGTGCCTAAGTTAGTAATGCCCGTTAATGCCAGTGGGTCTACTCTTGAGTAGGACTAATGTTGAATACTACCCATAGATCATACCATATTAATTTAATACTTACAACGAAGCGCTATTTGTTAAATAATCCAAGACTTCTTGAAGTTTAGCTGACGGAGAAAATTCTATGTTTTGAGGGAGCTGACTGCAAGCCAGACAGTTCTCCTACAAAGCAGTAAATTAAATAGTCAATATGGTTTAAAATGTAAATTAATCACTGTAATTTAATTCAAGTTATCAAAATCTCATCTAAAGTATACAAGGAATTATTTGCAAATGAAAAATTATACACTTTCATTGAAGTTGGTAGGTACTCGCCTGCAGTGTTTAGTGCAGTTTTTTAAAAGCTGACTATGAACATTTAAGACATTTCTGCAGTATTACTGTGTTATAATAATAATAATAATAATAATAATAATAATTTATTATTTGTACCCCGCCCATCTGGCTGGGTTTCCCCAGCCACTCTGGGCAGCTTCCATAGAAACCAAAAAACACTAAAATATCACACATTAAAAACTTCCCTGAACAGGGCTGCCTTAAGATGTCTTCTGAATATCAGGTAGTTGTTTATCGTTTTGACATCTGATGGGAGGGCGTTCCACAGGGCAGGCGCCACTACCGAGAAGGCCCTCTGCCCTCTGTGTTATGTCAACAAATATGAAATGCCTAGTAGTTCAATGACTTGAACATTCCTTCTGTAGTAAATAAAATAGTGGCTTATCCCTGAATTCAAGTCTCCCTTTCAAAGGGGGGGGGGTGTTTGCCCTCAGAGTTCAAGGGCTCATTCAAATATAAGTTGCTAATGCTTTCTTAAAAAGAAAGCACTGACATCCTAAATACCATATTTTTCGCTCTATAACACGCACCCGACCATAACACGCACGTAGTTTTTAGAGGAGGACAACAAGAAAAAAAAAATCTAAACGAAACAGTGGATGTATGATTTTTGTGGTTCATGCTGTGGCCACAGACATGTGATCTGACAGTGAGTTTGGAGTAGCCCAATGCAAAAATCCTGAGGCTCCATGTGGATCCATGCTTTGTAACCACGTTTTTGCACCACTGCGGCCCCAGGCAACAGTGGGTGCGTGATTTTTTTGGTGCAAGATGTAGCCATGGACATGCTATGTGATCTGATGGTGAATTTGGGGTGACCCAGTGCAAAAATCCTGAGGATCCATGTGGATCCGTGCTTTGTAACCACGTTTTAAGTGGGGAGGGAAGGAAAAGCACTCAAGGGACAAGGAGCACGCGTGGGGTGTGTGGAGAAGGATGCTGCTAATAATGCAGGAGAGGGGCTTAAGGGGAGAAGGCTCCTCTCCTCTCCCGCTTTGCTCCTTTAAAGCAAGCAGGCTCTGCTTTTCTCCCTCCTCCCCGCTCATCCCTGGCTTAGTGAGCTGAAAAACTTTGCTGCTATGTGGTGAGCTGAGTGGGGAGGAGAGAGGGACAGAGAGCCTGCTTGCTTTAAAGGAACCAACCGGACAGGAGCTGCTTACACTCGTGTAAGCGGCTCCTCTCCTCTCCCGCTTTGCTCCTTTAAAGAAGCAGGTTCTCTGTCCCTCTCTCCTCCCCACTCAGCGGCTCTTCTCCCGCTTTGCTGTTTCAAAGCGAGCCACGGAGGGAAGGAAGGGGAACCATGGATCCTCTTCTCACAACTGCAGCAGATCCCCGCCCCCCCCCCCCCGCCACCCCTACGCATTCCCTCCATAACACGCACAGACATTTCCCCTTACTTTCTGGGAGAAAAAAAGTGAGTGTTATGGTGCAAAAAATACGGTATATTTTTTAAAAACTTGGTAATATACTTGAAATAAATCAAGAACCAATGCTAGTACATCAGATTCGGACCAATAAATCTATTAATATATTAATAGTGATTGTTTGGCAGGCGAGGTGTGAAGTCATCATTCAGCAATAGAATGATGCTACTCAAGTACTTGGCTTCCAATACCAGGGAAGCAACAAATGGGAGGGGTGGGGTGTTCAAATGACAAAATAAACTAGCTTTATTTATTACAAAAATATTCATCCTTTAAGGAGTACAAATAATAAATAACATACAAAAAATACATTTAGAGTCCCACACACAAATCCAATTTCCCGCTTAAAATTCATCCTCAGGTGGTTGTCTGCATTAAATCAAGAAGTGACGGGCAAGCATGAGGATGGAAAATGTAGCTCTTCCCTGGTCCACACATTATCGTCTCCACTCTTTTCTATGAAATTGAATGAAAATGTCTGCAGTGGGAGCCTGTTCTACGGCACAGATTTGTGGAAACTGTAGTCTTCCAACTTGCAGAGACAGTGATGGAACTAGTGCACTTGTACCTAGTCTCCTCCCTTGCATGCTGATTTAATAAAGATGACAAACACTTGCTGAAGTCTCTCTTTTTTTCAGGTTAACTCATAAATGCTTTTTAAAAATTTATGTCCTTAAAACAAGGGTCTGGTGGGCCTCTTTCAAAGACTGTGCTCTACAGTTGAAGAAGTCCTACTATCAAGGAAGTCCAGGTTTTATTTTCTAAGCATATGCATGGAGCAGGGTTTCTCCCATGTACCATAATAGCCAGGAGTTTCATAAGGAGAAAATGCTTCCTAAGGGATGTGAAACCTGACACCATGAACAAGGTTATATCTACCACCAGCAACTTGAGTGAGCATGGGAGCGTCAGATAGTTGGCTTAGTTTACAAAGTTTTAGTTTTATATTTTCGGCAAGAGAAGTTCCATTATGACCCAAGCACTCAATAACGAACAGCTAAGAAAAAATTATGTGGCAATACCAACCTTCTTTTCGGCTTCAAATGTGTATGTGTACAGTCCATCTACATCATTGAATACCAAATAGTTGTTCAGAGGCATGTATGCACTGTAATGAAAAATCTGTTAGCATTCATAAGCAACAAGTGTCCTAAAAATATTTTAATTCGGAAACAAGTTACCTTGTGGCTAATTTAAAGACTTCAGTGGCACATACAGCTAGAGAAAGAAAGAGATAAACAACTAAAATTACTTGAAAATTAGAGGAAAGTACGGATCAAACATTTTACTTATGGGACAAGGAAAAGAATCAGCAGGTTTTGCGTTCAAAGTCTCCTAGAAGCTAAAGTATATGGTGAAATGTAATTATCTGAAGCAAATCTAGAATTACTACATGGAATTAAATGCAGTCAGAATATTAAACCCTTTATTGCCAGATTCTGATTTACCTATAACTCCCACCTCAAGGTGCCTTCCTAAAGAGTCAGCACCTTAGAAACCTAGACAGCTGTGTCAAATTCCCTGCTAGCAGTTTAATTTAAAGCTTATTTGAAGTAAATACATTGGTTATTTCAATGTGATTTACTAATAATTTTGCCAAGGGCTGCACTCATAGGCTGCAATCTTATATGTATTTACTAGGGAGACAGTATAACTGTCCTTAATTAGACTTACTACTGGGAAGATATCCATGGGATTGCTCTGTCAAGTCCCGCCCCCCCCCCCTGTATATTTAGGCTAGTTTGTGGTTCGAGGACCCGATCCCCGCATAGTGGAATGAAACACAAGGACACGTGATATAAGGTTAATGGGAAAGAAAAGGCCACAACTTTATTGATTACAGCAAGTGAAAAGGTATTGGCTTAGGCATTGGATTACGTCAGCTGACTCCACCCACTCGGAGAGGGGTGAGTCTAAAACAGGGGGGTTTATTCACCAGTAGGTGGAGCCTGTTGATGCTAATCCAACTATAAGCTCTCCCCTGATGTCACCGAGGGTCGTGCCATGGCCTCCCGCCACGCAGGCATTGGACAGAATACACGACCGCCGGATTCCTTTAACGGAATACCCAAAAATTGAAGGCGTAGGCGATGGCCACACCTAGCCCTTCGACACCACAACACATTATTCCAATGCCTAACCTGCCCACCGATACCACGAAAGTTGTGACGATTGCTACGACGTAGGCGAAAAAACCAAAAAGCCTAATGCCAAATGGAAAAATTCCTACCAGGCCCTCCGGACAACCAGGGTGACAAACCTAAGGTCCATAGCAAGGCCAAAAGAAAACTGAAACCCTGCTCTAAGGGAGTGGAGGGTGGGTGACTCGCGACGGGACGAAAAGTGAGGCCGGGAGGCTGGTGCCACAGCAATTTAGGCTGCTGTACACGCCCCCTTGAAGGCACCTGGTTGGGTGCCTAGCCGTGGGCGTGGGCGCCAGCCAGGTGAGTGGAAGGCAGGGGGCAAACGCTTCCTGCTTGAGGCGGAGTCCGGCTCCCGGCCACAACCACTCCCCTCTCTTGCAGGGAGGAGAGTCTTTGTTACATTCAGCCTAAATACATAAGGAGAACAGGAAGACATGGTTTTCAGCTTAGATCTCCAATACTATTCTTACAGATGTAATTGGAAACAATTTTTTAAAAATTGCATTACTGTACCTGCGATGACAGCATTTGTAGAAGCTACAGCTGGAATGATCCGCTTTACAACTCCTGCATTGAGAGAAGCAGCATCACAAACTTTTATGTTATTTCTACTTTTAACAGTTGGAAACATAATTCAAGGAAAGTATCTACAGTATTATGTAATAGTATGGTCACTACCTCAACCAACACAGAATAGGGCAAACTAAAGCTAGACATGTATACTTATCATTATGGTTTCCCAAAGACCAAAAAGGACCCACTGAACAGATGGCTTCTGCTGTATCTTACCTTGTGTGAGCCTGTAGGAAAGACCTTTAATATTAAACTGTGCTGCCCTTTCTAAAGACTTTTCAAAAATCCACTGTATGTGCTCAGGATCATCTCCATCTAAAGCAACACCTTCTGCAAAAAAAGAAAAAAGAAGTATGATTTTTACAACTTAAAGGATGAAATGGTTCTTCATAACTGCAAATTACAGTAGTACCTCTGGTTGCAAACGGGATCCATTCTGGAGGCCCGTTTGCAAAATGAAAAGAACGCAACCTGAAGTGCCGTATCTGCGCAGGTGCGCAGTGCGATTTGGTGCTTGTGCGCATGCACGAAGCGGGATTTAGCACTTCTGCGCATGTGCGAGCGGCGAAACCCGGAAGTAACCCTTTCCAGCACTTCCGGGTTGCCACGGGACGTAAACTAAAGGAACGTAACACGAAGCAAACATAACATGAGGTATGACTGTATACCATTTTTGAAATAATAACTTGCTTGGGTGGAGTCCCCAAAAGAGAGAAGTGACTAATATGAAATTTGCAAAGGGATAGGTTTATTATGAAAATGTGATTTCTAAAAAAAGAATTATAAATAAGAGAATCATAAAAAATAATAGCCAGAAGGAAGAGGAACTCAAACATGACTCCCAAGTCAAATTGCAAAAGACAAGTGAAATAAAATATGCCAGGATTATAGTGTTATTCAGCTTTCCGTTTTGACAAAGGTTCAACGGTAGTTTATTGATTACCTCCAAAAGGTTGTTCCTTGGGCCACTGCAGTATCCTGACATATTCAATGCAATGTTCTGGTAGCCGAGGCATTGAAGCAATTGTACACATAGGAAAATTTACCTAGAGAGAATGGATAAGGTGTTTCAACATGAATGTTGAAGTGGCATGCCTGGCTATAAAGTATTTGTTCTATTTAGTTACCTGTGGTGGATAAAGTTCAAGTGTACATTCAATACAAGCTGTCATGCCAGGAATAATCACGCGAGCATTTCCTTTAAAGCCTTCAGTTCCTCCATCAATCAAAGGTATAATGGAACTTGGATCCAACACCCCATTTTCATGGTTTAAAAGTGAAATCTAAGGAGAGCAAAGAAGTCCATTTCCATTAAGTCCATTTCCTCTAACCTCAACCCTCACCCTTCATAATATCCAAACTGAACAGTCCTTCGGGTATTATTTAACAGAACTTGCTGAACCTGAGTTGCCTGAAATAATTGCTGCATTAACTGTCCTGCATTTTTTTGTTCTGCGGAATGTGGTGGAAGTCCTCATTAAAGTACCTCAACTTCCAAAATCAGCTCAAAATTATTTCTGCGCAACTCATTTGGGGGCATATTTCAGGAGCCTGAGGGCACAGATAGCCATGAAACTTTATGTCACAACTGAAATACGAGACCTTCATAAGCAGCAGGGCTTTATTAAAAGGCTACAGCAACAGAGAGCCATGCTTTACATTTGAAGTGTTCTCCCTTTTGTTTACCACATCCAATATGAAGTTGAAAATAGCACATGCATCTCCTGTGGCAGAGCAACATATTGCAAATGCACATACCGCAAAAGCAAAATCAATTTTCACAAAGACACTATTGGTGACAATCCTCCCTCTAGCCTCAAAACAAGTCTCACATTCAGGGAGGGTTTCGGCAGTACATGACTTAATAGTGCCTATATTTTGCAACAACTGAGTAACTTTACTATCTAGATATTTACCAGCATGCCATTTATCCATCTTCTTGCAATTATTGAATCCAAGCCACATACAATTATATGAAATTCTGGAAGAAAACATAAAATATTGTTATGCACACTTGATACTTCCCTCGCTTTTCAGTATTGTTAGCATATTTTTCTATTGTTTTGTACACAAAGACAGTACACAAAGCATTCTGTTTGTTGTATTTTCTCCTTCCTTTAAAGGAAAGGATAGTAATGTTCTTTAACTGATTGGGGGGTACCCACAAGTCATTATTTTCACAATAGCACACTTAGTTACTTACGTCTATAGAAAGTGTCGTCTAGATCCTGAATTTTTTTGTAATGTCTGAAAAGATATACAGTAAAGGAATTCTCTTGTGGCAGTTACTTGGCCAAAACACAAATGCCCTTGCCTAATTTGGTATGCATGCCACTGTCCAACACAAAATGCCTTACTATGGATCCTAACTTCCTCAAAATTGTCTCTTTAAGAATAGCTTGAAGAGTTATTTAAAAATTAGACTAATGACAACACCTTTTTTTGGGAATGAACCTGTCTGTCTACTGATTGTTCCAAAACCACTGGAGGAGGACTGATGTCACACTTGTGCCTTTTCCATAGCCATCTCATTCATCACTGTGGGAAAGAGGACACTGAACTAGATAGGCTTTTTTGGTCTGATCCAGCAGGCAACTTTTCCCCATCCCACAATGGCTCTGAATTCTCTGTAGACTTAAGATGTTATTACTGCATCCAAGCTGGGACAGATGAAGCCTAAAATCAGGGGGAAACCCATACCTGGTACATCTCTCTCAGCATCTGTGTACACACGAGTGTAGGTGATGTGGATGAATAAGCATTTTCTGAATACTCAAGCTAATGTAGGAACTGCATTTAAATTAAAAATGCAGTAGGTTTTATGCACTGCATTAGAAACATGGCCAGTTCAAGGGGTTTCAATGTGCTAACATCTGTGAACAGGCAAAACAGGCTTTTGGTATCACCGAACCCTCAGAGGGCATTTTAGAAAGATTTACTGCTAAGACACTTGTAGTCTTAGGTTTCACTGTCAACTTTGTACATAAACTCAGATTTCAAAGACTTCATTATTATACATTATCACTGAAATGATAATCAATATCCACTATATTTTTAATTGTTTGATCGTCTATCAGGCAGAAATTGAAAATGCCAGCTAATATATACGGTAAATAAAAACACAACCCACACATGCACTCAGAAGGATAGCATGTTGTGATGGGACGATGAGCTGCTTGTGCGTAAAATCCAAGTCCCTCAGAGTTTGGTCATGTTTCCAAACCTCTGTCTGTAACGGAGCCCCTTAAACATGGCTCTGTCAGTCGCTTGCAGATTCCGACAGTGGTTGCTTTCGGAATCGCTTCCAACATAAAAGCTCCTTAACGGAAACACGTCTTCTGGACTCCCTGCGTGACAGTTTCCGGCGAGGAGTGGGTGTCCCTACAGGAGGTCCTGAAACCTCCCCACTGTTTTCGCTGGAAGTGTCTCGGAGCCATCCCTCCTGCTCACTTTCCCTCAGCTCAGCTCTTCTCCCCCTACTGGTTCCCTCTTCAGCTGCTGAGTCTCTCCCAACCTGTGTGAGCCCTTCCACCTCCCTTCCTTCCGATGCCAGTTCCCTGACATCCACCTCCCCTCCAGGGCCCCCTTCACCCCCTCCCGCCCCCTCCTCTATGGGCGGTGAGGAGGCAAAACCCCGGAAGGAACTTCCTTCACCTTCCGATGTCTCGAACACTTCTCTCCACCTGTTGCGGTTCCTGGTCTCGAAGTACTCCTCCTCCTCAGAGTCCATCTCCCCTTCCCCTTCCAAATCCGTGAATCCTTCCAACTCCTCCTCCTCATCGGTGGTCCCAAAGTATTCCCTCCGGAACCTCTCCACAGGCTGAGGTTTCCTTGGGAACCTTTGATGGAACGTTTCTATCAATACCTCGTCATTGATATCTTCTGCCATTACCCAAGTGTTTTCTGACTCCGGTTCTCCTTCCCACGCTACCAAATACTCCACCTGATCCCCCTTCCACCTGGCGTCGAGGATTTCTGCCACATGGCTGCTGCATTCCCTTTCTTCTATGATCGGTCCCCGAGTGGACATCCCTTCTCGTCCCCCCTCATACGGTGACAGTAACGACCTGTGAAATACTGGGTGCAGTTTCATGTGGTTGGGTAACCGGAGCCTGAAAGCCACTGGGTTGACTTGTTGAATGACCTCAAAGGGACCCAACCTCCTGGGTCTTAATTTCTTACAACCTCCTTTGAACGGCAACCCTTGGGTTGACAGCCACACCCGATCTCCCACCCTTATGGTTTCACCTTCCCTTCGGTTCTTGTCTGCCTGCCTCTTGTATTCTTCCTTCGCCCTTTCTAAGTTGAGTTGGAGCTGACGATGGATTGCTTCCATTTCTTCTACAAAATGCTCGGCTGCCGGGACGCTCCATCTCTCCCCTCCTCCCCCTGGGAATGCCCTGGGATGACACCCATAATTAGCCAAGAAGGGGCTCATCCCTGTGGACACATTCTCTGCATTGTTGTAGGCAAATTCCGCCAGCGCCAACCTCTCTACCCAGTCATTCTCTCTGTCATTGACATAACACCTCAGGTATTGCTGGAGGACCCCGTTTGCTCTTTCCGCCTGCCCGTTGGTTTCAGGGTGCCGGGCAGTCGAAAAGTTGACCTCCACCTGCAGTAAGCTCATGAGCTTCCTCCAGAACCTGGAAGTAAATTGTTTTCCCCTGTCTGAGACCACCCTCAATGGCACCCCGTGCAACCTAAAAATGTGTTCTACAAATAACTTCGCTGTCTCTTCCGCCGTGACTGCATGCGAACAGGCTACAAAGTGGCACATCTTTGTTAGTAGGTCTACCACCACCATGATGGCTGTTTTCCCCTTGGACTTCGGCAGATCAGTCATAAAATCTATCGACACTGCCTCCCAAGGTCGTTCTGGGGTTGGTAAGGGTTCTAATAGCCCCGCCGGCGCCCGCCTCTCCCCTTTGGCTCGCTGGCATTGCTCACACCCTCTTACATACTCCCGTACATCTTCCCTCACCTTAGGCCACCAAAATTCCCTGGTGACCAACCACATGGTTTTGTGTTGCCCAAAATGCCCCGCCGTGGGGCTGTCGTGCAACTGCTTGAGTACCCTCCCCCTTAAGTCTCCTTCGGGGATATACAGTGCCCCTTTGTAATACAACACTCCATTTCTTTCCTCAAAACCCCCTGGTTCCTCTCCCTCACCCCTAAGACCTCTGAGCTTATTCTGGGCATATTCATCATTCTCTGTTTCCTCTACCAGTTCTCTTTGCCCCACCAATGCCGCCCCACACACCCAGCGGTCCTCTGGGATGACGTCTCTCTTCGGGTTCCCCCTCCCCTTCCAAATATTCAGGTTTGCGTGAGAGAGCGTCCGCCCTAACATTTTCTGGACCTGGCACATAACAAATTTCAAAGTGGAATTTGGAGAACTCCTGGGCCCATCGCACTTGCCGTTGGTTGAGCACTCGTGCCGTTCTCCAATACTCTAAGTTCTTGTGGTCCGTGCACACTTGCACCTTATGTTGTGCCCCAATTAATAAATGCCTCCATCTCCTGAACGCTTCATGAATGGCCAGTAGTTCTCGGTCATACACCGTGTAGTTCCTCTCAGATTTGTTCAGCTTTCGCGAAAAAAAGGCACACGGTCTCCACTCTGACTCCTCCCTCCCAGGCTGCAGAAGCACCGCCCCCACAGCCCGGTCTGATGCGTCCGTCTCCACTCGCATCGGTTTTTGTAAATCCACATGCAGGAGCTGTGCTTCCGAAGCGAACGCCCTTTTCAGCTCCTCAAAAGCTCGCTCCGCCTCCACCGTCCAAACGAATTTCCTCTTACTGCTGAGACAGTCCGTAATGGGAGCCGTCAAGTGGGCAAAATTTCTGATGAACTTCCGATAGAAGTTTCCAAATCCAAGGAATCTTTGCACATCCTTCCTTGTTTTCGGTGTTTTCCATTCCAGTACCGCTTGGACCTTGCCAGGATCCATGGCCAATCCCTTGTCCGACAAGCGGTACCCCAGGAATTCCACCTCCTTGGCATGAAACTGACACTTCTCTAGCTTCACCCACAGCTGATTGGCTTGCAGTCTGCCCAACACTTCCCTGATGTCTTTTACATGCTGCTCCTCAGTCTCTGAATATACTAACACGTCATCTAAGAAGGCCACACAATTCTTGTAAAGCAAAGGCCCCAGGACGTGGTTCATAAACGATTGAAAGCACGCGGAGCCTCCTTGTAGGCCGAAGGGCATAACTAAATATTCAAATGCCCCCAAAGGGGTGAACATGGTGGTTTTCCATTCATCCCCCTTCCTTATTCGTATCAGGTTGTACGCCCCCCTCAGGTCCAGTTTAGTAAAAATCTTTCCCTTCCTGACCCTTGTCAAAATGTCATCAATTCTGGGCATCGGGAAAGTCACTGGTTCTGACACTGCATTTAAGGACCTGAAGTCCACTACAAGCCTGGGTTTGTCCGTGTTTTTTTTGTCCACAAAAAACACTGGGCTGCCCCCCACCGCCCTGGACTCTCTGATGAACCCTCTCTTCAGGTTCTTGTCAATGAACTCTCTTAGCTCCTGCATCTCTCTGTCTGACATGGCGTACAGCTTGCCTACAGGGAGCTGTGCCCCAGGGAGTAAATTGATTTGACAGTCAAAGGGCCTATGTGGGGGTAGTTTGTCTGCCTCCCTCTCGCTGAAGACGTTGCTCAGGTCGGCGTATTGTTGGGGAACCTTCCCCTTCTCCGTTACTTCCGTCCCTGCTAGAGTGGCTCTGGCCCCTCCTTGAGCCTCCCGCTCTTTGCAGTGTTCTAGACAATGTGCTGACCCAAAGGAGACCACTCTCTGATGCCAGCCCACTAGCGGATCATGTAACGCTAGCCAGCTCATCCCCAAAATAATGGGAGCTCCTCCCAAGGTAGCCACATTAAACGCTATTAGCTCAGTGTGTCTTGCTACCCTCATTATCATTGGGACGGTCTGCTGGCTGACTTCTCCTCCCAGCAGCTCCCTTCCATCGATCGTGGTCACCTGCAAAGGGTTACTTAAAGGGATAGTCTGTATCTGGTGCTCAGCAGCAAACTCCTTACTCATGAAATTGCAGGAGCTGCCTGAGTCCAACAGCGCCTTTATCTTTAGTGGGTGTCCGTTAGGCAGCTCTAGTAACACCTCTATCACTAGGGCGGGTTTAGGAGGTTCCGGCGTGGGCACTTTCACTGCTCTTTGGCCTGGCTGCTGTGCCCTGACGGTGGCAGCCAGGCGTTGGCTTTTACTTGCTCCGGTACCTTTTCCTCCCTCTCCCCAACAGCTCCCGCCATTCCTTGCCATTCCTTTCTTTGGGGGCAGACTCTGGCAAAATGACCTGGCTGTTGGCAGAGATAACATTTCTTGGCGCCCTTTCCCTCCTTCTTCCGCTCTTCACTGGGCTTTGAAACTGTGCGCGCGCGCGCGCTGTTCCAATCTCCATCGGCTCTCCCGGCGGGAACGGTGGCTCTGGAATCTCTGGAATGCGAAGCTCCCTCCAACGTTCCCCCTTCCCTTCCCGCCTCTCCAAGGCTCTCGCCTCTTGGCGCGCTCCTATGGTCAGCGCTGATTTGGTCAGCTGGTCCATAGACTCCGCCCTGGGCGCCCGGGAAAGTTCGTCTTTCACAGCCGAAGAAAGCCCTTCTTCAAAGAGCATTTGAATGGGTTCCGCCGATAGATCCCACCCCAATTTATGGATCAACATGGTAAACTCAGTCCAGTACTCACGCACAGATCGGCTCCCCTGTTTGCACGCCATTAACTGTCTGCGTACCACTCCCTGCTCAATATCGCTGGAAAACATCAAATCCATTGCACGAAAAAACTTCCTCGTATCCTTCAGGATGTCATTGTTTGTTGCCATCAGGGGCCTCACCCAGTCTTTCGCTCCCTTTTCGAGGTGCCCAATCACAAAAGCCACCCGCGATTCCTCGTCGGGAAAGTCATCAAACTGCAGATTAAGGGCATATTGCATCTCTGTCCTAAAGGCATGATAGTCCTTGGCCTCCCCCGCCAAACTTCTGCACCAATCCTGGCAACTTTCTGGCGAGCGGGGTGGTTTTCCCCTTCTCTGCATCTTGAGCCCTCCTCTCCTCGAGCCTCGCCGTCTGCAGCGCTAGCTGGACCTCCAACGCCCTGTACCTTTCCTCCAGGCTTGGACCCGCTCCAGCTCCTGCTTCTCCGGTTCCGGCTGGGTTGCTCATGATGCCTTCTCCTGCACAAACAGCTCACAGAGACTGTCGGAATGCTGTGATGGGACGATGAGCTGCTTGTGCGTAAAATCCAAGTCCCTCAGAGTTTGGTCATGTTTCCAAACCTCTGTCTGTAACTGAGCCCCTTAAACATGGCTCTGTCAGTCGCTTGCAGATTCCGACAGTGGTTGCTTTCGGAATCGCTTCCAACATAAAAGCTCCTTAACGGAAACACGTCTTCTGGACTCCCTGCGTGACAGTTTCCGGCGAGGAGTGGGTGTCCCTACAGGAGGTCCTGAAACCTCCCCACTGTTTTCGCTGGAAGTGTCTCGGAGCCATCCCTCCTGCTCACTTTCCCTCAGCTCAGCTCTTCTCCCCCTACTGGTTCCCTCTTCAGCTGCTGAGTCTCTCCCAACCTGTGTGAGCCCTTCCACCTCCCTTCCTTCCGATGCCAGTTCCCTGACACATGCCTACAAAAACCAGTTTAAAGAGGGAAAGAACACAATGCATATTCATGTTGAAGGTTGGGTGGCACGGGCAGGAAATCATTGGACTTCAACTAACGCTGCAAAATGGTTTTGATGGTAAAGTAAGGCAAGGGGTCTGCTATCCAACTCTGGAAACATTTGATGCTTTTGATATTTCTGAAGAAACCCATTAGACTATTTTATTCAATGATTAATCTACAGACTAAAGCAAGCCACACCAAAAAGGAGGGGAGGGGGAATGCAGGTGGCTGTGGACATGAGAATAAATTGAATCCTTTTCTTCATAAAAGGATACGGTACAACAGCACAATTGGGAATTCGGCTGTTTAGAAATTCAGCAGCCACTTCTGCTTTTGGCCGTCCAACATCTTTAGGTCTGCAAAAAACAATATTTGTTAGGAAACTGAATCTGTTAGGATTATCCATTTTGCCTTACACAGAATCATGGGAGGTTAACTACGAGCTCTGTTGCAATGCTAGTTTAAAGCAGGAAAGGCATGATTCAGAGGACTACACAGTAAGTCAAGGATCTCAGTTCCCATTTTTCAAAGGTATCTCCATCCACTGGTGTCAGGGAACTGCCATCAGTGCCGGAGAGAGAGAGCAAAATCCAGAGGGATTCCAGAGAGCGTCCCGGGATTGGGAGAGGCAGCCCATCTTCTGGGGAAGAGAATCAGCGTAGCGCCAGTGGAGAAGGGCGGCAGATGGGGGAAGCGGTGAGGCGGTCCCATGACTCCTTGCCGGGGACCAGCGGGGAGAGTAGAGGTCCTCCGCTGCCTACGCCCTCCTTGCGCAGAAGGCTTTCGCGCAGAGAGAGTAGGAGGAGACTAGGCGTCAAAGAGCTTCTTTGCTGGAAGAAGTTTAAGAAACGCCCACTGACGGATTCTGCCAGCGATTGAGACAGCCACGGGTGTGTGGCTGTCCGGACAGAAAAGGTTCACTCAGGCAACCCAGCCAGGTGTTTGCACCGGCTTACGCACGAGCAACCCCTAGAACCACTACAACTCGTATGGAAAATTCATAAGTGGCTTCTGATGCAGAACAAGTAAAAGGTGTGAAAAAATAATAATAAAGCACACATATGTGAATGTGGTATGCAGAAAGGGGCATTTGAGATAGTGGATTCTTATTTGTAAAAATGCCATATAATAGGCAGTAGGTTTTTTTCCCACAAGCTCCATCTCAGATACAGCTATTTGACAGATGGGAGACTAGTCCTGACACACAGCCCCACAGTGTTTCTCTTGCTATCTCCCATATTTGAAATCACCACAAGGTTGAAATGTATGTGTTGTTTTTTTCTTTTGAAGGAAAAACATGCTATAGTGGTAAGTCAGAGGGAAGAGGCAGGGAGAGAAGCAGGCAAGTGACAGCAGTAGTAAGTTGGCACTAGAGCAAGCAGACTTTATTTGGAAAGTTAGTGGGGTAAGAGTGAAATGTTAATTTACTATTAGGAATGCCACAGCATACATGTTTCTTGAAAAATATTCAACTCCCTGAATTCTGTTTTAAAGGAAATCTTACTGAAATAAATGAAGCTTTCTTGAAAATGAGAGCCAGAGTTTGCAGTTTATTCTCAATAGGAAATGTATGACTTACCGAAACAAAAATTGCCTATTCAGGTTAGATACATCAATGGTGTCCATGTCAATGACATGAATCTGCCTAAAACCAGACAATGCCTGAAGAGATAAAGAGATCAGGGTTACAATAAAAACAACAGAATCTTTTCACTATTAGAAATGTTTGAACATATTTACTGCTTCTGAAAAATGAAAGAAGTTGAAGGGGCTGAAAATCTACCATTAAGATTGTCCATACTTAGGGTAGTGGGGTATGTGTGTGTGTGTGTACACATGCATACAAATAGGATATATATGCTATTAAAGGTAAACCTAATGCAACACAGGCCCAGCAGCCACCATTGCAGAACCATGAGCTATTCTTTATAGAAAAACCCCTAAGAAAATTCTTCGCACACACTGACTAGTAAAAGTTGTTTTAAACAGTTTATGGGGAAAAAATATCAGTAGTCACATATCTTGTTTGCAAATGTGATAATTAGAGATCCTTATGAAAATTCTTCCTTTTCTAACTCGACTTCGGATGTGGTAATTGCAAATTAGCCAATATCGTTTGTAGGGTTATAACTGCTTTCTTCAAAGAGTTTCAAACTTTCTTCTTCTTAAGCAGATTACCAGTTAACAGCCAACATCTTTACTTTTCTTTTAAAAGGTACCGTATTCTTCGCCCCATAGGACGCACCGGCCCATAGGATGCACCAAGTTTTTTTGGGGGGGAAATAAAGGGGGGGAATTACCCCCCCCCGGCGCTTGTGGGGCCGGCAGCGGGGAGAAGCGCTCTTCTCCCCGCCGCCCGCCTTCAGACCAGGTCCGGGGACAGCGGGAAGACACGCTGCGCCTCCCAGATGTCCCCGGAGCTTGCAGGGCGGCAGCGGGGAGAAGCGCTCTTCTCCCCGCCGCCCGCCTTCAGACCAGGTCCGGGGACAGCGGGAAGACGCGCTGCGCCTCCCAGCTGTCCCCGGAGCTTGCGGGGCAGGCAGCAGGGAGAAGCGCTCTTCTCCCCGCCGCCCGCCTTCAGACCAGGTCCGGAGACAGCGGGAAGACGTGCTGTGCCTCCCAGCTGTCCCCGGAGCTTGCGGGGCCGGCAGCAGGGAGAAGCGCTCTTCTCCCCACCGCCTGCCTTCAGACCAGGTCCGGGGACAGCGGGAAGACTTGCAGGGCTGGCGGCGGGGAGAAGCACACATCTCCCCGCCGTCAGCCTCCAAACCACATCGGGAGACATCCGCCTCCCCGCTGTCCCCCGACCTTGTGGGGCTGGCGCTGGGGCTCTCCTGAAGCCTGGAGAGCGAGAGGGTCGGTGCGCACCGAAGCCTCTCGCTCTCCAGGCTTCAGCGAAAGCCTGCATTCGCCCCATAGGACGCACACACATTTCCCCTTCATTTTTGGAGGGGAAAACGTGTGTCCTATAGGGCGAAAAATACGGTACCAAACGTACACAGTACATCTGTGCAGTAATCATATCGCAATGAGGAAAAAAAGATAAGATTGCTTAATTTAACTGGTTATTTTGTGCAAGATTCCTTTTTTGTGCAGTATTTTAACCAATGCACATATATTCATCAGTAACCTTTAAGGAGTGTGGGGGTATATCAGCTGAAAACTGCATCAAAGGGAGAATGTTCCAATCCCAAAATTAATTTTAGAAACTGTCCAAGTTAACTCGGAAGACAGGCAAAGTGGGACCCATGATAGAGAAAAATAATCCAAGAGAATGGAAGACACTTGCACATCCTGACTCATGTCATCTCTAGTCTAATTACCTACCATGCAATTCAGAGTAGAAGAAAAGTACAGTGTCACACAAAAGAGCAGAACATTTTAATTAATTACTGGGCATATAACCAGGTTCTGAACTGCCATTATGAGACACATTTCTGCTTAAGAGATATAGCTTCTAAAAGCAAACCCTGTAAAGTTACTATGGTTTCCATTTGTCCCCAATTTCTTCCCAGTCATATTGTCTTTTCATTATGCATCTAAGTCCAAATATCTGCAGATGACAAGATATAGTAGTAATGTATTCAAAGCTCTCCCTATGGTTAAAGCTTATGGGTGACATCCATCTTCAGCAGTTCCCTGTAACTCCTATATACCTTGAAGGGTATCCAGAGGAAGGGCAAATTCCACTTACAAAATCAAAAGTCTGCTGCACAAGTGGGACACCACTATTGGCTGTCACCCTATCAGTTTATGGGTACATTTTGGAAGTTGTCTCTTACCATTACAACAGCTAAAGAACAGTCTGCATAATTGTGCTCATAAACTAATGGAGATGTTCCAGAATCAGGAATGAATCTAATATCTGCCCTGGTGAGGCAAATCAGGTTTTAAAAAATCCTCATTATTGCCTGCTGTCTTGTTAGCAAGAATAATTTGTTGGCTTTGCTTTTGGACAGGATTTATTCTTCACCAGACTCAAGGTACAGCAAAACTAAAGAAAACTTTGCGAAAGTAAACAGTACAGTATTCCAAATATATTGGATGTACCTCATTTTTCATAAGTTATACAGATCTATAGATTACTGAATTGACTATGTGTTGAGCACGTATTTGATTCTGTGTGATTTTGTATTTGCTTTAGTTTTTGTATGCAACTTGCTACAATCTAGCTGCTAAAGTAGATTGTTAACATGTTTTATATGAGGATGAGGAATCAAACTAATCACATAACCCTTTGACTTCTCAGCGTGTAGAGCAAAAAGCTAGGCAACATGATTATTTTCTCAGTGAACAGCACAGGCTATCAAGAAATAAAAATGAAATTGTTACCAGATTTTTGAGGAGTTCACATCCTAATCCTCCTGCTCCAATAACTAGAACTTTACACGTGTTTAAGAGAAAGTCAAGGGGCTGCAAAGAACCAAGACAGACAAACAGTTGTTGAAAACAGAATAACCAATATCATCACAGAACTTATTGTAATGCAGTAAAATATTTCAAAATTGTGAAAATATAGTTCATTGTAAATAAGAATTTGCCTTTTGCCATTCAAGTTAAATTTGATTAGTACAGATAAACCAGCATTGCCACTTAAATTATTTCAAGCTTGTGTTGTTTGTTTTGCCTTCTCGGTAGTGGCGCCCTCCCTGTGGAACGCCCTCCCACCAGATGTCAAAGAGAACAACAACTACCAGACTTTTAGAAGACATCTGAAGGCAGCCCTGTTTAGGGAAGCTTTTAATGTTTGATGTATCACTGTATTTTAATATTCTTTTGGAAGCCGCCCAGAGTGGCTGGGGAAACCCAGCCAGATGGGCGGGGTATAAATAATAAATTATTATTATTATTATTATTATAAATCAAATCAAAGTGTATACAGGAACAGAGATTGCAATGGCACAGCACTGAACTACATGGTTTATACAGATATATATTTCTGCCACTTGGAAGTCTTTATGCAATCGTAATCTGACTATAGAAACACACTGCCTGCAGCTGGCCTGCTGCCACCTGCAGAGACAACATCTAATCAATGTGCACATATTATTCTATGTCTATCCCACTGGAGATCGCATGGAATTCTATGGGTCTCACTCCCACATAAGCATACACAGGACTGCAAGAAGAATGCAGGAGTATTTCCCTGATTACTTTTAGCCAGAACTAAAAAGGTCAGGTGCAAAGAACGATGCCTGGGTAGAGACAAGTGGGGAGAAATAGCATGCAAGTTTGGGGGGGGGGGTTAAGTGCACAGCCCCATAGCTGCTTGCCATCCCCTGAAGCAGGGTGGCATTACCCCTACATCAGGTCTATTCTGTATATATTTTAAAACTCAGTTATAAAAATTAAGAAATATGACATAAATCTAAAACAAGTATATATGGCAAACCCAAAACAAATAGATAATTCATCATTATCTCACCAAATTTTACTTCAAATAGTTCCCATGTTGAAATCCAGTGGTGTCTGTCCATCAAATGGACTTCTGTTGCAGGACAGGACTTCCCCTTCTCCTCCCTCCTGCAGCCCCTTGCACACGTCCAAAATTAGCTCTAGATGTCTGGGGAACCATTAGAACAGATGTAGGGGTGCATGGAGCTGCACAAGGGAGGATAGGAAGGAAGGTTTGCATGTGCAATACTGAATGATGTCCACTACAGCCAAATTTCTTATTGTACACATCAAAGCTTCAAGTACCCTACATGACTTTTAGCATCCAAACTATAATTTATGCAAGACCACATCAGTCATGCAGAAAATTAGTTGGTTAATTGCAAAAGTTTGCAGTCTTGTTCATTTTTAATTAATGAAGTGCAAACAAAAGAACAGTTCACAACAGCAACACAATACTACAAACATTTGTATTTAAAATAACTGTTTCTCACTTGAGTGCCTGGCTCGAAATCAGGGTGTGTGAAAGGTCCAGATCGCTCGAGGAACTTCTTTACATGGTTCCAGCGACCTTCCCAGTCTCCATTGTCCCCACACCCACCATCAACAGCCATTCTGCACAGAACATAGAAATTCAGCTGCAAAAAACCAATGGATAAACACACACACGCACACAATCTCTGCAAATTTAGACTTTCCTTTTGTATACATATCACAAGGTGCTACCAATTTTATCTTGTTCAGAGCAAATAAATGAAATATTTTGGGACTCTGCTGGCTACTAAACAGTGGGTCTAGTGTCTAAGTCATGCATAGAGAGGACTCATTGAAAACAATGAGACTTAAATTGCTCATATTTTAAGCCCGATTATTTCCAGTGAGTCTACTCCAAGCATGCCTAGATTTCGATCCAACCCATTAATAACACATCTATTTACAATAAACAAACAGATATGTTAAATTGCTATATGTGATTAGTTATGAAGATATAGATATATATATATGCACAGACTGAATATTCAGATTTCTTTTACTTGGAAAAACAGTATGCCAACCAGAGTTTTTAAAAATAAGGTGTTATTAGTATTCTTAAAGAACGAAGATTAACAACAGACAGCTATTTCTGCCTCAATCTACTGAATATGCAGTAGATGTAATGCAAGGGTGGCTAACCTATGGCCTTCCATAAGTCGCTGAACTATGGCTCCCATCATTCCTGACCAATAGCTACGCTAGTTGTGGTTGAGGAGTGTTGGGAGTCCAGTATCATGTGGAGGGCCCCAGGATTCTCACCCCTGGATTAAGGGATAAGAACACAAAAAGCAAATCAAGTGTTTCACTACATTGATGTTTTGATGGGATGTTTTTATGCGGAAGACTAGCGTACTTCTGACAATAAAAGAGGAAACAACATGAGTAACTGATACACATCCATTGGCAATTCATTTCTGGGAACCCTGTAGCTTGTTACAAGCAATTATCTACATTTTAAACACAAACTCACTTGTTAACAAAATGAAAGGGAAAGTGACATGCAAGTCACTTACAGTACTACATGTTAACAGTGAACTGGCTAGCAAATGTTTGAATTTTGCCTGACACAACATAACATGCAGTTTCAATTTCTATCCTATGTACAATTTGACTTTCACATTATACAGATCCCTGAGTCCCTTTAAAATACCAAAATTCAACCATTTAAATGTTTAGATGTGTACTGCAAGATATGAATTTTGTGTGTATACTGATCTTAGGATGTTTTAGTGTTTTTCACTATCCAAACTATGGCTGTTACCCAGTAGGGCTTAATTGAGAAGTGGAGTTATTGTCACATCAGCAGGCCTGCCCATGCACACCATCATCCTGGAGTGGGTGCAGAGATGCCATTATGTGACAGCAGCAGGGTTGACTCAGTATCAAACAGATCTCAGACCAGCTTGGTCCTTTCTCCTTGCTGTTTCAGGGCTTTCTACTAACTACTACTGGGCGTCTGTAGAACTTCTACTCGCCTGCTGTTTCAGTGAATAGAAGCAGTAGGGCCAGGCAGAGGAAATCCAATCCTTGCTGTCTGTTGGGTGCAAAAGGGAGGCTGGATTGCACATTTAGCTTTACTGCAGTTTTAATTTCCTATATAACCTGTCCTGAAAACCAGTTTAAGGGCAGAGTATAATAAAATAAATAAAACATGATACCCTGTAGTCTGAAGTCACATCTCAGCAAGGTAACAAAACTGCCAATTGTGCAAAACTGCAGTTTACAATACTGTTTATAGTTTTATATAGCTAGTGTTTCTAAGTAGTGCAACCGTATTTGCATCCTTTTCCTACACCTTTCTTCTTGCAATTAAAGTCCACTGAGTTCAATGAGCCTTACCTTCAACTAAGCATAAATTAAATCAGGCTTCCTCAACCTCAGCCCTCCAGATGTTTTGAGACTACAATTCCCATCATCCCTGACTACTGGTCCTGCTAGCTAGGGATCATGGGAGTTGTAAGCCAAAAACATCTGGAGGGCTGAGGTTGAGGAAGCTTTAATTAAATTATATCCTACAATAGCCAACCTGATGTCCTCCAGATACTGAGGAAGTCGTCCAAAAGATCCAGAGGACACCACATTGGTTATGTGTTACATCCAACGTTGCCTTAAGATAAGGCATTCTAGCACAACTGATCTTTCCCTTCTGTTCTCCCAGAAAGCTCACCAAAAGATCAGGGAGTACAAAATATTAAGGGCTGTGTCATCTGGGGCTCTGTTGGTTGGGAAGGGGGAAATTCCCCAAAACTGGGTAGAGTAATTCATTTATGCAACTCTGGTTACAAACTTACACACTTTACATTTCAAACAACTATATGGAATTATTTCCTAGTCACGTTCCTTACTGTCATATTTTAGTTTTGCTTGCCTTTTTATATGCACAACTCTTGATTTTTACAAAGGATTTCCCATTAACATTCGCTCATGCAATACACTGTAAGCAGTTCAGCAATTTGCAATACATTATTACCTAAGCGGCTTGTGCACTTCCCATCAAAATGTGCATTACCCATGATCTCTTTGATCTTTGAAGAGACCCTAATCCCTGTTAAGACTTGCAGCGACCCTTTAAGGATCTGCCACACTGAAATGCATCTTAGTGCAAGTTCCAATTATGGACCAGTCGGTCTTCGCAAGAGATATGATTCCACCCCACCTGCTGAGTCTGCATAGCCCTCATTTCACTGCTCAGATGTGGGCTCGCTTGACTGAACACTTGCTCTGTACACACACAAAAACCTGTCCCGCATGTGGAAAACTAGCAGGGAAAAGGCTAGGTTTCTGCGGGCGGAGACAGTCACAATGTTACTATTCATGCAGGGCAACATGAAGCCACATGAGCAGCCTAAAGGGGGGGGTGATGCTGATCAGCTCCCATCAGCATCAGCCAACATGGCCAGTCATAATGAGAGCTGTAGCCCAGCAACATCTGGCCAGCCCCACACTGGCTACCCCTGGTTTGAGGCAGAAGATTAGCACCTGAGGGAAGAACCTAGGCGCCTAGAGAGCCAGGCTGCAGGTGCTTTTGATAATTCACACATACTTGCTTTTCTTATATATGGGGGAGCCTGCCACACATTCCCAATTCAGTGGCCCCCTCGCCCACCTGTGCGCCCCCCCCTCCATCCTCTGCCCCCTAAACCCAGCACTGACCCCATCTCTCTCTGCCTCTCTCCCGCTAGCCGCCGCTCCTCTAGCCTCCTTCTTTTCTTCTCCCTATAAAAGAGAGAGAGAATAAAAGAAGGGTCAGTCGCCGACCGGGTCAGGCTCGGGGCTCGCGCGCTCCCGCCACGACTTGGGCGCGGGGGGAGGGGGACAGGGCAGAGGCTGAGGGGGCGCAGCTCCCCGCCAGCCCCCTCCCTGGAAGAAGCGGCGGCGGCGAAGGCAGCCAAGCGCGTGGGGGGTGGCGTGGGGAGGAGGCAGGTACTTACGGCTCCTCAACATCCGCCATAGCTGAGCCTCTCTCCTCCTGTCCTCTCCCTCCAACGGCTCGCCCACAATGCACCGCGGCCGGAAGTTCCGAGCCGGGCTCCCACTCGTCCTCGCTGACGGAGGCGATTCGAGCTTCTCCTGAGGGGAGGGGGGAGGAGGCAGAGAGGCCTCGCTTCCGGTTTCCGTTAGGGCCGGTCGCTTTTAAAAACTCGCGCACGCGCGAACACAGACGCCAAATTCACCGCCCAGCCTAGCCTCCTGTTCTCGCCGTGGGTTGAGCGAGTGCCGGGACTAGGCTATGGGTTCGAATTCCCCTACTTGGCCATGCAGCCCACCGGGTGTAACCTTGGGCCTGTCGCCTGCCCTCGGCCTAAGCGGCCTCACAGGCTTGTTGTGAGGATGAAACGGACAGGAGAACCATGTACGCCGCCTCGAGCTCCCTGTGGGGAAGGGAACACATAAAAGTGATATAAATAATAAGTTGTCTGTGGGGGGGGGGGCAGCGTCCTTTGCTATCCCTCCACACAACCATGCGGTTTTCCAGCAACTGGTGCTTAGGAGTGCTGCTGCGTCCCAGGTGCGGAGGAGAAACTATAGTCTTTATTTAATTCCTTACGTACATACTCATTTTATACCGCCCTCCAGTCACAGATCTCAGGGCCGTTCACAACATAAGACACCATAAATATCCTTTATGATGGTGGCCAAGTAGCCACGGATAGCCCCTTCCTCCACGACTTGGTCGTGGTCTTTGACAGCCCTCTCCTCCATGAATCTGCCTCATCCTCTTTGAAAGCCTTCCAGGTTGGTGGCCGCCTCTGCCTCCCTTTGCAACCAAAAGCTTTCTTAATTTGGTACCTTTTTCTGTCACACTGCGTGACATCTTAGTGCCCTCCCGATTATTCCATTTTGCATTCTCTGCAGACGGCGATCCCTTCAACGAAGTCGTCTTCTCCACCTCTGGTGCAGGTAGTGGTGAGCTAGATGGACCAAGTTCCTAATTTAATTCATGGTTTAGTTGGGCACCCGGTATTTGCATGAGCATGAGGAGCAGGACATGCTCAATACAACAATGCAACATGTGAAAATATTTAAATACTCCAGGTTGTTGAATCGTCCGTCCCCCTAATTGTGCAATGGGCTTAGTTGTCACGTTGCAACAACTAGATCATTGATTTCCTAATAAGAGTTTTGTTAGTGTTTAGCATATTATGTGAGCGTGTTTTTTGCTTTCTTTAGTTTAATTGCAGAGGTTGATTAAAATCAGAAAAAAATATGTTCCTGGACCTCATTTCCAGAGAAAACAGTTATTTTGTACATGACCTTGAGGAAAATTTACTGGTGGCAGTGCAGTCCTATTCAGAAACACTGATCTAAATGGGGCATAATCTCAGGCAAGTGTGTATGGTATTGCAGCTAGAAAGTGCAACTCTAAATAAATTTATTTAGCACCTTTATACCCCATCCCTTAGCCAAAAATGCTCTCAGAGCAGCTTACCAAAGCCTATGAGTAAACTAGCCCTATCCTCAGGCGGCTTACACTCCAAAAAACAAAATGCGGGTGGAAATGTAAGGGAGGAGAGAAAAGCAAGTGGAGGCACAAATTCCTATTAAAATTGCAAGTAGACACGCATAGCACTGCGCTGTGTTGAGCAACCTTGCAATATATATATAGATATTTGGCAGGATCTTACAACGGTGTTCAAGGAGACTGCTACTGACCTCAGCTTTTTAAAAGGAGCTATTGTGTGAACTATATACATTGCAAATGTTGCATCTTAATTTGCAAACAGTGGGATTTTTGTGAAAGATAAAATCCGCCCTCCCGCGGCTGCCTTTTTTCCCCTTCCTGCTTTGCAGGCAACCAGAAATGCAACTCCAGTCAGCTGGTTGCTGCGTTGCCCTTCTTTAAGGCCGCCCTGCTGACGTCGCGCCGCCGCTGCTGCTGCAGGGTTCCGTATGGGAGAGGCATTATGGACGTGCAAGTAGCTCCGCTGAGATCCTGGGACGACTTTATTCCGGGCCACGACCGCTTCGCCGTGCCGGATTTCAAAGACATTTCCAAATGGAACAACAGGGTGGTCAGCAATTTGCTCTATTACCAGACCAACTACCTGGTGGTGGCGGCTACCGTGATCTCCGTAGTGGGGTAAGCGCGGGCGCGTTCCGCGGCAAAGATGGAGCGGGGGCGCACACCTTTCCTGGCCTGACGCTGGCAACTCTAGCAGAGCAATGGTGCATTTTGGCTTCCGTTCTCCCTTTCTCTTCTGAGGGTAGCAAGCTGCCGCTTGCAAACTGCAAATTGCGGCTCTGCACATACTAATTGAATAAATTCCCATAGAACTTAATGGGGCTTACTTCTGAGAAGAGGTATATGGGGTTGTGCTGGGCCTCCTTGTTTGCTTTCCATCGCATTCGTATTTGTGGAGAAGCTTCTAAATAACATACGTTACCGGATGCGCACTGCTTCGCTCTCTGGTTTTAAGATGGAGGTAGCTTAGCTGTGAGCAAGACGATAGCAAATCCGCTGTATGTATCGCAAAGTGTGTCCTGCATAGAGCAGTCCTGCGTGAAATTGCTGTTTTAGCCATACAGGGCAGGTGCTTTCTTCAGTGCCGTTGGCTAACTGTAACTTCCTGAGTTGATTTCCTTTCTCTCCTTCAAAATGTAGCTGTAGGCGTCTTCCTTGTTGAATGTACGTTTTCAAAAGTGAAACCTACGCTTCTATTAGATTTGGATCATGAAATCACCGGGCTAATTCATTAAGATTGTGTTTATGAAGGAAGAAATCTAGGTGTTTCTGTGCCGCCGTGCCTTGAATACAGTTGTAACATTGTTATATTCTGGAAGTCAGTGATGTGTGTATATGACCCATTGTTTGTGGGAAATTGGTATTTTGCAACTATTCCTGTTAACCCTGTTGAGAAATGCACTTTTATTTTTATTTTATTTTGGCTTCATTGGGGGTGAATTGGGTTAAATGTGAGGTACTTTTAAACCTAGTTCTGGTTCCTTCACTTTTTAAAGAAATAAATGGTGCTCTTACATAGTTCCCACCTATCCCCATAGTATAATAAACTTACAGAATAAATCCTCAGATACTCTCCCAGTCCTCATATTCCCTGTGCCTGTTATTCATTTTGGCCCAATAAAAAGCTTCCCTTCTTCGAGATAGTTTTTGGAAAACCTTGATAAACCTTGGTGCATGCTCTCTCTCCTATATATATATATAGAGAGAGAGAGAGAGAATGTATTTTAGGCCTAAACTGATGGGCGTTGGTATTCAAAACTCTAACTGCAATTTCTTTACATGAGTCATGCTTGCTGGACTGTGCCACATGGCATTTCATCCTTAGAAACTAGTTTGTTCCTGGCTTCTTCAGAGGACTTGAATGGAAAGAGAAGACTTCCTATGCTTCCAAACCATTAATGTGGCCTTGCCATTTGGAACTAGTCATGATTCAGCCCCTCACTCACATGACAGGTTCTGAAATTGTTGGTTGAAAATTTGGCAGTCTAGTGACTCATCAGTTTGGCCTCTGCTGCACTCATGAGAGCTAGAAGCTTCTGTTAAATGATTTGTGTGTTAGAAAGCAAAAGCATACCTAAGAGCCATTCTTGCTTCCCTTACTCATTCACCTCAGAGTCTGATTAAGGGGATCAGATTTTCACTGACCAGTGTTTTTTATTCCTGTCATGGTAAAGGTAAAATAAATGAAATCTTCAATCTGCAGAAGGTGTAGAATGAGTAAACTGAGATTAGGCTCACTTGCTTTCTCTTAAGTCTGTTATCATTAATAGAGTCTAATTTAAACATGTTTAGCATTTCCCCTTGCTAGAAAAGCTCTCCTCAGAGTAGTGTTTCCCAACATGTTTTGGACTACAACTGTCATTCACCTCACCAGCAGGGCCTGTAGCTGGGGATGATGGGAGTTGTAGCCCAGGCTGCTTTAGAGCATCACTGAGATTTTACGGCTACAAGTGTGTGCGTTTAAAAACCCCACAAAGGAATTATTTATATGATACTCAGAACACCTCCTTTTTGAAGAGAACCTGTGAATATATGAAAATTCTGAGCAAAACCACACAGGAAATCCTTCTTCAGTCTCCTTTGAATCCTAAAAGATGAAAGAACAAAAAAGCAAACTGACTGCCATTTTGGCTTGGTGTTAGATTTAGGCTGCATTCATCAACCTTTGTTAGTTACACTTGCAAATCCTTTTACAGACTGGGTCTTTTACTTCATGCTTAAAGTGAGACAAGGCATATCCATCAGATAGTCAGAAACAAACAGGACTTTCCTGTATTCCCTAGAGGTGGACATTGGGGGTTTTTTTAGAGAAAGACCGTATAGCAGGCATAGGCAAACTCTGCCCTCCAGATGCTTTGAGACTATAATTCCCATCATCCCTGACTACTGGTCCTGTTAGCTAGGGATGATGGGGATTGTAGTCCCAAAACATCTGGAGGGCCGAGTTTGCCTACGCCTACCCTATAGAATGGAAGGAGGTAATTCTGCTTGGAAGCTAATTGGCATGGCCAAATGTTTGGAACATGGCATTGAGCACTGGGCTTATTTAACTGATTCTGGCCTCTTGATGCAGGTTTAAGGGCTGTCATCCATTCCATTTTTGTTTGATGGCTTTCTATACATAATGAAAACATCTTTCCCTGCATGATGAAAATAATTTATATAAATATTTGTATTCTATATATATCCATATGTTTTACAACAATAAACACATAAAACCACGCAATAAAACTGTAAAAAAGTTAAACAGACATCAATTTAACACACACCATTTTCCATGTATAAGACTAGGTTTTCCCCCCCCTAAAAAATAATGTCAAAAATTAGGGGGTGGGCCATCGCCCCCATTTTCTTAACTCTGAGTCCCCCAAAATAGGGGATATCTTATACATGGGGACGTCTTATAGATGGGAAAACAATAGGCCTGGCGGAATATATAAGTTTTCAGCAGGCATTTAAAAGTTGGCACAGAAGGCATCTGCTGAATCTCTGCTCGCCAGGCAGGTGTTAGGCTGGTATCTGATCCCCATTATTGGCAGGTGGAACTGCTACATTCATTCTTCTAGGCAGCCTCACACCTGTACTAATTACCTTTGGGAATAGGTGGAGAGAGGCCATGTCCAGTGTGTCTGCTTAGTGGAGAACGGCGGGGGGGGGGGGGGAGAGAGAGATTTCCCCTTCAAAATATTTTTGATGTATATAAGTCTTACCCAAAACATACTTGCTTGGAAGATTGTTCCATTCAGATTTACTTAAAAGCTTAAAAAAACCTAGCTGCAAGCTGCACTAAGTCACTTCTTAATAATCCGATGCAAGGTTCATAGAGTAATACAGAGCACCGTTTATTTTACAATTTCTGAGCTTGCATCTTGATTTATATGGTTGATGTTTTAAGGCTTTTCCATAGTTGAATCTTTCTGGCTCCTCCTTTTTCTGTTGTTGCTAGCTGTATGAAATGCAAGTTCTTTCAGGGAGTGGGGAAGAGCCACCTGTGGTGTTGGCAACTAATTTTCATTTCATATAGCATAGAAAGTACTCTGTGCCTTAACTGTAACTCCATTAGCCTCCATTGTTTCTTCTTGAACATATGTCATCTCCAACTCAGTATTCTCTCCCAACTCTCCTTCCCATCAATACTCTTTTATCAGTTTACTGTGTTATCATCTGCCCTGTTGAACAGCCATGTAGCCTTGGCTTTGTTTTGTCCCCTTTGTCCTCTGTGTTCAGTCTGTTGCCAAGTTGTGTTCCTTTCTCAGTCTTCTGTAGCCAAAATAAATCCCCTCTTGTTCTGATTGCATGATGTCTCTTCTAATCTGCACATTAACTTTATCTCTGCTGCTGGATCCATTGCAGGCTTCTTCCCGCCTCTTCAAAACCCTTACCGTCTTTTCTCCCCTCTTACATTCTTCCTTTGACCTTTGCTCCACCACTTCCATCCAGCTGAGGGTCTCCTGCTCCCTCAAATTACTCTACTCTTGTTGCACCTTATGCTTGGAACTGCCTCCCCAAATACCTGTGTGATGCTACTTACATCTCTTCCTTCAAATCTCTTCTCAAAACTCACTTTTTCCATGAAGTCTTAAGCCTGGTGAACATTTAACTCGGGCCAGCCAATGAGGAACATTTACAGTTCAACTAATTAAGTTATGAGGTTTATCAGATATTTCTGTCCTCAACGTCACAATTTAGTAAGCCTGGAGTGTACTTAAAATTGGTACTTAAAGCTAAGCATTGTCTGTTATAGTATGCTGCTGAAAGAAGGCCAGTGAAGAATAAAACTCCAATTGGATGCTGTGGCAAGTCTTGTTTTTGCTTCTGGAGTTTTTTCTATAGCTTAAGTAGCCATGTTTTAAGCACTGCCTCTCTTACAGATCCTGTCTCGCTTATATTACATTCATAGCTTTGCAGTGCCCTTTATTATCAGGTTTGTTTTAAATGATCACATTCAGTTGCACTTCCACCAACAACGGCCATATGCAAAAAGCACATTATATTTAGCCTGACACAAGCAGGTGGCTGAATTAGATTTTGTATGCCATATCTTTAGTCTACTGTTCTTGGTTTCTCTTTCCCCCTTCTGCCCCCTACACCACCACCCCTGGTCACCGATGTCTGCTTCAATTTCATCACTGAACTTTTAACTGGCACTCTCTACAGCCAGCCATTGGTAATGCGCTATGCTTCTTTGTGCCCTTCCAACTAAGTAGGAGTATTTTTTAATCTGTCTGCAGAAAGGCAATTCTTTCCAAACTTAACATAGCCTTTCCTATAGTACTGCTGCAGAAACAAAACCTAAAAAAAACCCCATAGTGATATGGAAGATCTATTAATTTTATCTCTTTCAGTCAAGGTCTCTTCCTAATTCAGGAGGCAACTTGCCTTACTTTCTGGTCCCAGAACATGGAAGCCTGTGCTCCTATCACTTCCCTAAATGAACCTTCCCAGCTTCTTAAAACCAAGTATTTCACGCATTGGTGCCAAGTTGTTGGAGAATACAAGCTTGCTACAGTGTGCTAACACACTGGAAGCAGGGATCTGATAATCAGGCATGCAGTTTGCAGTGCTTACCTGGTGGTGGTACATAAGCTGAAACCTTATTACTAAATCTATTCCGTTACAGCTTTGTATTTGTTTGGTGGCTTCTTTTATTGTTCTTATCGACATCTCCGACTGCATTGGAAGCTTCCAGCTTCTGGGATTGTCCTTAATCCCAGTACCTGCAGCATTGCTTAGTCTACCCATTTGAGTTAATGCAATGACTTCCTGCTTGCAGTTCATCCAACCAAGACACACTTGAGTATGAAATGAGATTTCCACCGTCGGTCTGTTCCACTTTGCAGCAGATGGTTGGAAAGCAAATCTGTCAGTAGCAAATGGAAGCATGTTCTGTTGGCTTGGCTGCATAGAGGAGTACATTATTTACTTGCCTGTAGATCACTTCTTTATTTTTCGCCCCACCTGCTTTCTTCTAGGTGCAACATCTTTCCAGCAGGCAAAAGCTGTTTCCTGTATCTCTCAATGAGACCTTAAGGCATCCATTTAGTGGTCTATTTATATTGAGTGCTTTACACTTCCTGGTTATTCCTGCCACCACTACAAAACCTATTCCTTGGCAATAAGAACTAATCACCTTCTCCCCAAGTTTGTTTTTGTACGTTGTCCGAGTAACACCAACCTCAAATAACCACTGCGCTACCATGCTACAAGATGTCTTGCACATATACTGGTGGTGTCTGATACGTTCAATAAATCTCTCTAACGAGGGCTATATTTAGAGTGTATCCTATAACCAACCTAGCTCCTGATACCACCTGTGGCATTTAATGACTCCCACTTGGAGGACTTCAGAGCACACTTCAGACATGATGGATTACTTGTCTTATCATCTTAGCTAAGATGGTATCAGCATTGACCGCCTGCTGTTAGAGAAGAACTTTCTAGGGTGTTACCTTCTATTCAGAATTATTCCATACATATTATATGTGCACTTCTCTTAGGCAGCAGCTGGCTGTTATTCTTGCCAAATGAAGGCCACATAATTGTTGATTCAATAGAAATAAATTTGGAGGCGGCAGTTAGGACAGATTCTGAAATAACATACAATGTTGGCAGGAGGAAGCTTTTGAAGGGACTCTGCATGTTGTGTTTGAAATGCTCGGCCAGAGAATTTGCCTTGGGACAATTGCATAAGCAGGATGCAGCAGCAGCTAAGGGAAAATGCACAAAGTTCTCAGTCTTTTTAATCTCAGACTATCCTCTGAAATGAGATTGCAGATGGTAACCTAGATACATCTCTGTTCAGCAGGCACAACCGTAGTGGAAGAGAGAAAGTGATGGTTCCTGCTTTCTGCTTTGGGTCTTGGGGGAGCAGTGTGTTGGAGGTCTTAGGGCTTAGCTTGTCTCCTTTAAAGCTTGTAAAGATGGGGAAATTAGCTGGACTATGCTTTGAGTCTGGGATGTAGGCAGGCATAAATGTTGTTGGGGCTCAACAGTTTCATAAGGGCAGTATCTGTTTACAGCCTGTGTCTACAGGTGGCTTTCCTTGCTGCCTACTCATTGCAAATACGTAGGGCAGGAGTAGCCAAAATGGTGCCATCAGATGCTGCTGGTCTGCAACTTCCATGACCCCATCACTATCCTTGCTGGATGGGGCTGATGGGAGCTGTAGTTCAACACAATCTGGAGGGACTGCGTTGGTTATCCCTCATGTAGACAGTGAATGTTGGTTTTATGATTTAATGACTGATGTGCCATCTTGTTCTCATCACTATGGCAAACATCTTACCCCTTTTAACTGTGTTCTACTGCCAGTTGCCCACTTGGTGCTTTGCGATTTGATGCAGATACAGAAGCAAAGAAGCTATCGCACTAGGCAACTTCTGAACCACTGCTTTTGACAGTTTTAAACAAGCTTCCTCACAGTTACAGATTAAAGGCCTAAAAATATGTCTTGATAAAGATTCTAGCAGGCACAGAGACTAACACTTCCAGTTATCAGTTTTTCTCGCCTTGTCTACTTTTTGACCTGTTAACCTCTCACTTCTAGGAGACAGTATTCATGGCCATTAACAACAAATTCTGTTGGGTTCAATCCAGACTCATTCATGCTTGAGTAAAACCCATGAAATCAACAAGACACAACTTAGGTCCCATTGATTTCCCTGGTTCTACTCTGTGCACAACTGAATCTGGATCTAACCTAAAGCCTGCAGCCAAAAAAGTGAAGCTCAGTTAACGATGCTTTATTTTGATCCAAATGGCACACTGAGTTCTGCAGCAGAATCTGACATTTATAGTCGCAGAACCAGCTAGGTAACAAAGATATAACAAATCCAGTGTATTTCTTGCACGCTTTACTTTTTAGGAAATCCGCTTTAACTTTCCTTGTGTTTAATTTTGCCTGTATTTGGGTTTTCAACAGCTTTCAGCCAATTCAATTTACTTTGAAAACTGGAACTTTTGAGTATTGGTTCATTGCAAAGAGATTTTTAGCTGCATAGAATAAAATTGCTTTGAGTGTTTTCTGCCACATAAACTAGTAAGGGTACCAGAGAAGGCAGACGGTTGATTGATGTTAAACACTTCCCCCAAACCATTTTGAATTAGTCTGAAAGATGATGGCTTGCCTGCCTGTGTATTGCAGCAAGGACTTCAAATCACTTGCCTACAACTACAATACCTCACCTGGTCCACAATCAGTTTAGACTGTACTACACATCTCTTGAGGCCTACTGGAAGCTTGACACACACATGCACATGGGGAGCTGCCTTACACTGAGTCAAATCACTGATCAGCTCTCCAGAGGTTTAGACAGAAATATTTCCCAGTCTTACCTAGAGATTGAACCTGGGACCTTGTGCATGCATAATAGATATTCTGCCACTGAGCTAACTGCTGTAGGAATCAATTCTGTTACCAAGTGCAATGTGTATAACTTTTATTTTTTTATTTCATACTTCTATAAAATTAGGCTACCTCTCAAAACTGGTACAAAACCCGATGGCAGTAAGACTCCCAATGTGATGATGTCCGCCTTGAGTTACTGTTCACTTTTTCCAGGCAGAACATTCAGAAAGTTTTGCTCTAAATATAGCTTGTGGCTGACCAGAAGTGACTCAGACGCTGCAAACAGCAAGCAGACCCGGCCTGTTTTTAGTACGCCATGCGTGAGTTCCTGTGAGCAGCAGGAGCAGGTGGGCAACCCAACCTGAAGCTGTGATGAAAGGAAGATGGGTCTCCTGCTCTTTCACAGCAGTTGTATCATCTCCATTTTATTAAACTGGCAAAGATGGTAAAACTAGCACACGTTAATTGTGTGTTGATCGACATGAATTAAGCCATAGATGTACTTCTCAAGGCAGTGCTATGCAACGTATTGAGGAGGCCAGCAAGGACCCATTCACAAATCAGGGGCTTGGGCCAGGACTGGGTTCTTCAGCCATTTGAGTTTATCCATGGCAGTGCAATGTACAGATGACCGACGGTGAGCCCACAGCTCTGTGTGCCTTAGTTTTGCCTTTGTGATGGGTGTTGTGCTTGTGAAAAGCATGTGAACGAGGACGGTGGCCCATCCACTGGTTTTTATCTGTACTAAACGCAGTGGGCTGAAATCTAGCATGTGTAAAAGTTCTGGGTTATATGTAAAACAGCGTCTTCTGTGGGTTGTAGGCAAATGTGTTCTGCTCACACAGCAGAACTGCCTTCCCCATACCCCCACCCACCCACATCTGTTCCAGAAAGGATTGGGGGAAATTCCTTAGATTCAGCCCCAGGTCACAGACCTGCAGGGTGGTTGTTTGTCCAGTTCAGCTTTTTCAACTGCGATAACTTTGGGTGTCCTCTTCCCCACCCCACTTCCTTTGCATCCCGTTTTTGTTGGCATCTGCTGAGCTGTTAGTCTGAAATTATTTGAATTGTACCATTCAGGTCTGTGGGTTCTCTGCACTTCGTCTTGACCCTTGGTAGTTTGTCTGACTCCTTGTGACGGGGTGAGCCAAGGAGGGATGCATGTCATTGAGACCACCCCACCAGACACCTGCACCACCACCCACCTATCTGGTGTTCATGTCTTGTAAGAGAATAAAGCCAGGTTGGGACTGGCACTGTTGCCATAGAATACAATGTTGTATGCTGTGGTGGGTGGAAAGGTAAAGGCAATGTTGGTTTGTTTTTAAGCTATGTCCTCTATTACAGAGGACATATCTTGGGGGGGGATATGGAACTGGACTTATTTATTTTTACTAGCAAGTCAGTCCTGGTGGGGTAGATGAGTGTGGATGATGATGATGATAATCGTAATAATAATAATAATAATAATAATTAATAATAATAAATTATTTATACCCCGCCCATCTGGCTGAGCTTCCCCAGCCACTCTGGGCGGCTTCCAAAAAAATATTAAAATACCGTAATACATCAAACATTAAAAGCTTCCCTAAACAATGCTGACCTACATCTTTCTGCTTTGCATGCAGTATTTAGGCCCTGGGTTCTCTTCCCAGATTTCTGCCAGTTAAGGAGAGTTTGTGTCAGAGGCACAGCTTCCTATCGTTCCAGCAGTTTCCCTAAATGCAGCACTCCCTCCACCTGCATAGAAGTGAATGGAAACTCCTTATTGGGATGCCATTAAGATGGAGACTATTTCTGCTTCCGCCCCTGTTAAGCGCAGCCTTTGAGAAGGAAGTCTCTTGAGATGAGCATCCAGCCATAACTGCTTGGTGTGGTCTTGAAGGCGTGTGATGCAACAACTTCCCTGAAGCTAAGCAGGCAGCCCAAAATCCTCTGTATATCCTCTTGAGGTCCCTGGAGGAAAGACAGGGTATAAGGATCAATAAAATGCATACTTTTTTTTTTTTTAAGATAGTTCAGTCGCTTTCCCTTGTCTAATCCTTTCACAGGTATATTGATGCTGCAATTCTACCGCAGTACTTTACAAATGAATAATTTAGCCACTGTTAATGGGCCAACCCCCCCTCCCCAATTCCTTTTAGACTTGACTCCAGAAACATAGGGTGATTTGTAGATGCAGGAAGATGCATGCAAAATGTCTTTATGTTGATATAAAATGCTAGCGTAACATTTGGAAGACATTGAGGGCGTTTGTACCTTTTTGTCTCTGCAGATTTCTGAATCCACTGAGCATGATCCTCGGTGCTGCTGTGGTGGTCCTGGTGTTCACAGCATTTGTGTGGGCATCGCACAACAAAGACTTCATTCGCAGGTTTAAGAAGCACTATCCAGCTGCCTTCGTGGTCGCTATCATCTTGTTGAGCTACTTCCTGATCTCCTTTTTCGGGGGCGTCATGGTGTTCATGTTCGGAATTACGTTTCCTCTGTTCTGTGAGTGGAAGTCTGCTTATTTTTGAAGCAGCTTTTCCTTTTGCTGATTTGTTTGTTTTGTTCTGGACATTAAATGCCAAGCTTGGTAGGAATTTTTTTCTCATTAACAATCATGATCAGAAGCCAATACATACGTTTTATTTGTAGAAATATTTCTGTATAGCTTACTGCCTCAGTCTCAAAGCAACATACAGCCGTTTAAGCAACTTCAATATTAAAATTGCCATACAGCATAAAAATACAGCTGGTAGCCCCAGGCAGTATTATTATTATTAGTAGTAGTAGTAGTAGTAGATGAAGAAGATGGTGATGATAATAATAATGATGATGGTGCTGATGATAAAACTTGCTGGAATGAATCACCAGCCCAAAAATACATTAAATGTATTTTTAATGGGCACTGGAACATCATTAATATCAATGTTTTCCTAAGCTCAGCGGGGAGGTGGTTCCATAATGAAAGTGCCACCACCAAGAAGACCCTCCCTCTGGTTGCTGCCAACCAAGACAGCCTTTCTCAGCTGATCATAGAGATCACACAGGGCAGTAATATAATAAGAGACACTGGTTTTTATTTGCCATTGTACTATGATCAGAAGCTTTCCAGAGAGTCATTATGGCTGGGCAGTATCGGCAGATAGAATGCGCTCTTGGAGCTGATGGTGATAGAACATGCATCTCATGTAGGTATGAAGCGGACAATATCTGTTGGGTATTAATGTGCTTTTTTGCTCTCCCCCCCCCCCCCCCAGTGATGTTTGTCCATGCTTCCCTGAGGCTTCGGAACATCAAGAACAAAATGGAGAACAAGATGGAAAGCATAGGCTTGAAGAAGACTCCCATGGGCATTGTGCTGGACCTTCTTGAACAGCAAGAAGAAGGCATCACCAAACTGGCTGACTACCTGGCTAAAGCAAAGGAGTAAAAAAAACACGCATGCAGTTTATGGCTCTTTGGGCACTTGGTTGGGCTTGACCAGCATCGCTTTTCAGTCTGGGTGTGTGACAATACGCAGACTGCGAAGATGAAGTGTGGCAAAATAAACAACCCCAGTTATTCAAGGACATCCTGACCAGCATGGGGAGGTGATAGTAACCCTTCTGTGACATGCTAAGAGATCTGGCACACAAATCCAATTGGTGGGTCATAGCACTATTTTGTGGGGGGAGGGAGGGAGGGGAGTGTGGGAATTGAAGGAATGCCTTCTCTAAAACTATTTATGTTAGTGTTTTTCAAAGTATTCAAAGTGCACTAAATGCAAGCAGCCCCTTTCACTCGCCTGTCTGTCCAAGGAGATAAATCCAAAATTAGTATGAATGAGGTCTTAAAAGTCCATTTTACAGTGTTTTGCAGTGCATCTTAATGTGCCTCTTGAGTGGTCTGTGTTTCCAAATGGAGAAGTGGAGAACTCAAATGTAGTCACATAATATGCACAGCTTGTTAGGACAAATCGTTACCTTTCTCTATTTACAAATGGAGACCTTCGTTCTGCATGAGAATTGCAAGTCTGCATAGATAACATCTAGCAAACAAACATTCCTTCAGTGAACCTATGCAGAATTAAAATATTTGGGGGGCAGGGAGTTGCATAAGAATATGAACATGATTTTCTGTGCATGCCACATCCAACATGCTTTTATATAATAGAATTATGTAGTTATTTAACTCGGCCAGGCTTGATCTGCTATTAAATAGAAGTATGAGTCCTTTAAGAGTCTTTAGTCAACACTTATAGATATATTTTATAGAACAGATGAACTGGAAAATGGACTCTTAATTTTTGCTGATAATGTATTGTACTGGAACGAAGGGTGGGACTGTCCTGGTTTTATTTCCTATAAGGGGAAAAAACCAGTTCATGCAACCTTTTACAACATATTTAAAGCACCTTGAATTTTTGCTTGAAAGATGGTTGAAAACTTTATTCTAGTCCAACATTGCATATCACACACCTGCATTTTCTTTCTCCTGTGTATTTATGTGCTGTGATCAGACTTGTTTATTTATGCAACAGATGTCCACAGAATAATATCTCTCTCTCATGTGATTCTTAGGATTGGTGTTAGCATTGTAGTCCTCTGCCCACTCTTCCTTTTTAAAATGGAGAGATGTAATGCCTCATTCCATACCTTAATTGTAAAATGATTAGTATTTTGTTGGAAATATGGCTCTATCTATGTATTCTAGGATTTAAGAGAAGTAAACTGGTTTTGATCTGTATGTTGTCTCATTTTAACTGTGCTGAGTGATTCTTTTCAGTGTTTGATTTAGCCAATGGCTCCATCGTTGCCATTTTGATTCAAAAATAGAAGAAATAGTACACAGATTCTAATATAATTTTACTGATGCTTTCTCAGTGCAAATTATTTTAAAGGAAGTGATCACAAGTGCAAAGCAGACACATTCTTGATTCTGTTTTTGACCTGGGCAAGTGTGATGTGTCTGAAATATATGGTTGAGAGACAAAACTCCCCCTTTTGAAGTTGTTCTATTGCCATTTCATGCCCGGCGATGCAACATTTTCTGTGGATCTTGCTGTTGGATTGCTGTTCCCTGTGAACACTGCTGAGATGTGCCTGGCCATGGAATTGTTAACATGAACAGAGTTCCGAAGAAGAATGTCTACTCAAAGAAACAGTGTTTGGATGTGCTTTAATGCATGCACAATTGATCTCTTGTAACAGAGGCAGGAATTTACAGGCTAGGCGTTGCAAATCCCTTTGTAAATTAATGCACTTTGTAGACTTTTACCATAGTCTTGTTATGGTTGTATAAAAAGATAAGTTTCCTTCTCAAACCCTCTCAATATTTTTCATGTAAAACATTCATTTTTGTTTTGTTTTGAATTGAGAGTCTTTAATTCCTTTGTGCTTTATCAATAGAAGCGTCTCTTTTCACTAGTGTCGTTGCTGCCTTTTAACCTTGGGGAGATACGATGTATCTCCTGGGGGGCCATAGGATGCTGTGAACCTACCCCTCTGTAGTTCGAGAGAAAGGACGGTCTGTGGGAAACAGGCCTCCCTGATGTAGTGATGGAGGAATGATCCACTGACTGTGCTCAGAGGACAGTAGAGCCTGAAACAGGGGAGGCCTAGGTGTGAAGGTCTGTTGTTCACCTGACATTCGCCCAAAGAAGAGCACAATAAAATAGCCTGGGAACTAAGACATTTTCTCCCCCATTAGGTTTAGGAAGGCTGTAGATCATCTCATGGTGAAATGTATGGTATGTGTTATTTTAAAGTTGCATCCATAAGTCACTAAAGGACTGCAGTAATTAGTAGTACCTGGCGCTTCAAGAATTTGCTGACTTACCTGCGCTCTCTCTCTCTCTCTCTCTCTCTCTCTCTCCCCCCACCCTTTCTTTCCTCCAGAGAACTGTCTTCACTATTTGCTTTTCAGGGTGCAGTGACAAAGAGGTGAGATAGGCAAACATATAAGGAGCTAGTTTATCCTTCTGACCTCCCAGTGAAACCCGTGTTGAGTGTGTTCCTCAGCATGAAACTTGAAGTCCCTTTGCCTAAATTTACAAAGAGATACCATGTTTAGAAACTCCTTATGGTGCTGGCTGTATCGGCTGTCAGCATTGACCGCAGCTGTGCATAGTTGTTTGCTCTCCACGCGCCCCCACCCCCCACTGCCATGTACTGCTCTAGCTGATGAGCTGTGCCATTACCTGTGATCCCCACTTAAGTCTGAATTCAGCCAGACTACTAGTTAGGAAAAAGTCCAGTCCCACTCTTGTCTATCCTCCAGTTATTCATTCTGAGCAAGATAAAAGTGATCTGATAGATGTACTGACTGGATCTGAGTAACTCTGAATTAGGGTCTATTACACTGTAAAAACTTTGAACATTGAAATGCCATACAAGTGAGCAATAACTACAAGAGTAGAGAGAGACAATGCTCAACTCCAAATCCCTATCTAAACTTTCATCTATGCAGGAGCTTCTGTATGTTGCAGCCCTTGAAGTTTGCTGATTCCATCATCTTTGTTCTGCCTCAGGTATATTTTTACTGAGCAGCCATTGGCTGTGCTGCCACATTATTTTCCTTCCTGCAGTGTTGCTTGATGGCAAAACTGAAAAACTTGGAAGCTGCAGGAGACAATTCTTGGGACAAAAGGGTTGCTTAAAATCTCTAGAAAACAATTTTAAAATTCAAATTGTGTGTATGATCTGTACCTTCAATGGAGCTTACTATGGAGGTATAGGATTGCAACCTAAGTCTACACCACCCAGCCTCTCATCACATTGCTTTTCTCTACTTCCCTACCACATGGGCAGCAACTGAGACAACCACAGGTCTGCCTTCTCTGGGTTGTATTCAGCTAAGTCCTACTTGGAGTAGAGCCATCAAAATTAATGAACCAAAGTTTGCCATGCCCATTAACTTCACTGGGTTTGTGCTAGCATTGAATTCCATCTTCTGAAATTTACGTCCTGACCCTGATCGAAGGCTGTGCTCATCGACAATGGGGCTTGTGAAACTTATTTCTTGATTGATTTTACTTAGCCAAGCAGCATTGAGCATTTCAAAGCCTGTGTGCTCTTAGTGAGTTTGATTGTGATTAACAGGGCGATGAGCAGCTTTCAAGATATGTTCATGTACATAGATGGGGATCCTGTGGCCCTTTGGATATTGGGTTACAATTCCCATCATCCCTGATGATGGGCCATGGCGCCTAGGGATGATGGAAGTCCAACATCTGGAGGGCTGCAGGTTCCTCAGTGTTGCTACAGTCAGTGGAAAGTACACCACAAAGGCTGTGAGGATAGGTTGTCTTAGTTGTTATCCTAGGAGGCAGCTGCTGCATTGATCTGTAAGTGGTGTAGCTCCACAACTGAACAGTGATAAAAAGCGATCTATCTAAGGCAGCATAAATCTGCTAGGTGGTAGCTTGGTATGTCTCAGTGTAGTAGAACAGTTGCCTGGCAGGATTCCTAATTTAAACTGGCATAAGTGTGACATAAATTCATGTTTGTGCAAGCCTGAAGCATAAGCCTCTTTTGAATTTAAGGGCCTGTACTCCTTTGCCGTAAGTAAAATTCAAGTTTGCATGTTAAAGCAGCGTCCACCTTTCACAGCAGCCTATTGTAGGTGCCTGTTTTACTCATTCCAGAGCTGTATTGCAAGTGTCTCCCGAGCAGGAAGGAGAAATACGTTGGCCTCAACTTATAAGTAGGTTGCCATCAGCAAAGTTGTTGTGTGCCTCAGTCTTTAGGTATAGCTGCATGCATGATAGTTACATAAGGGAAATGTGTTAAGGGGGGGTGCTTGCGTGTCTCTTGGGCGAGAACAATGTCATTACAGCTTTTGCAATGGAAGTGCTGTAGTGGTGAATAAATGAGAGGCATAAAGCTGGTTGCCACAAGTTAATGAGAAATTTACACCATGCACACACCGCAACATATTCATTGCTTCTGGAATCCTGCAGTACTAAAAGCAAAAGATCACAAATGAAATGGACATGTACCTGTTTTTCAAAATATTTCCCCCCCCCACACAATATGGGAGAGACTTCATCTTGCATACATTGCAGCGCTGTATTTCACTCTTCAAAAATCAAAAGAGCTGGCCAATTAAGTCATTGGCCAGGCCAGCTTTTAGATACTGCTAAATAATTGGCCAAGGGTGGATTATCACCTTTGTCTCTAGCGGCTAATCTCCAATCTTCTGCAAGGACCAGGCCTAGTTTTCTCCTCCAGCTTGTAATGAACTTGCAGTTCTGAGCTGGGCAGTGCTCCAAGCACCTGGAGTCACTCATCTAGCAAAGGACTCTGCTCTGCCCCAGCTCCTCCAGTCCATTAACAAGCTGCCCCAGCGGATATCTGAAACTGCAGTCCCATGGCTGAGCTATACAGAGGGTGGCCTTGACAGTGGGGAAGGAAAGAGACCATCAGGGATGCAGCAAGGACAGGGTGGAGCTGCTAGGGGTGGAAGGAGAGCTACTCTTCTCCAAGAGCCCGAGATGCCATGTTTTTAGACAGTGATGAAGAAGAATAAATGAAATTGCAGAAAGTGCCCCACTGTAACTTGAAGCTGTCAAGAAAGAATGCAAGCCTGTCAGCACAGCAGCCTAGGAAGTGGTGTCAGTGTTCTCCAAACCAGTTTCAGCTGTCTTCCCCGATTTGCCTTTGCGTACAGATGTAGGCCGCTCACACTATACTTAAATGGATAGCCCTGATAAGACATGAAGTCTTCACAAAGACAAGCTTTACTGAGAGCTGAAGGGTGGTAGGGTGAGGTATCTGCAAAAGCCAATCCTCCACAGCCCTCATCTGACATGCTGCTGCTCCTCATTGTCATTTGCTTGCTCACCTTGCAAATAATAATAATTTTTTAAAATAATAATAATGTATTATTTATACCCCGCCCATCTGGCTGGGTTTCTCCAGCCATTCTGAGCGGCTTCCAACAGAATATAATACAATAACCTATTAAACTTTAAAAGCTTCCCTAAACAGGGCTGCCTTCAGATGTCTTCTAAAAGTCTGGTAGTTGTTTTTCTCTTTGACATCTGGTGGGAGGGCGTTCCACAGGGCAGGTGCCACTATTGAGAAGGCCCTCTGCCCAATTCCCTGTAGCTTTGCTTCTTGCAGTGAGGGAACTGCCAGAAGGCCCTTGGCACCAGTGGCGTAGTGTGGGTTGTCAGCACCCGGGGCAAGGCAAGTAATTTGCGCCCCCTAACCCTGAGTGAGCCAGGTAGGGGCAGAGAGCTGCGAGCGCGTGCCCCCCAGATGTTGCGCCAGGTGTGGCCGGGGCCCCCCTGCACCCCCCATGCTACACCACTGCTTGGAGCTGGACCTCAGTGTCCGGGCAGAATGATGGGGGTGGAGACGCTCCTTCAGGTATACTGGACCGAGGCTGTTTAGGGCTTTAAAGGTCAGCACCAACACTTTGAATTGTGCTTGGAAACGTACTGGGAGCCGGTGTAGGTCTTTCAAGACCGGTGTTATAGGGTCTCGGCAGCCGCTCCCAGTTACCAGTCTAGCTGCCGCAGCAATGTAAAGAAGGAGGAGCTGCAGCTTTGGGCAGCCATTGCTACTCCACAGCTTTCAGTCTGGATGGATGTGATAGTAAAAATTGGAAGGGGAACAGCTGGTAGCTGCAAGGAGAGCCCACTGGGGGTGTCCTGCCAGCAGTTTCCTAAAACCTTGGGAAATCATTGCTCATTGAGTCTTCACAGCCACCACCTCTATATCTCGGCTTTTGTGGCTGATGTACAGCAACCGGTGCTTTTTTTCTTTAAAAAATGTTTAGTGGTACTCTCACTTTGACTCAAGAAAATCACCGGGAAAGGAAATGAAGCTGCCATCGGAGGTGGTAACAACGAAACTGACCAATCACCATGCTTCATACTCCTACTTCATACATTAAACGCTTGCTTCCATCTAAAACACCGTGACAGGAAATGAGGCCGCCGTCAGGGGTTGCAACGGAACTGACAATTCACCATGCTATTCAATGGAACGGACGATTCACCATGCTAGAGAAGAAATTAACATTTTAAATTTGTTTAGTTTCTTCTCCCGTTAGATTCACAAAATGTTTAGGCGTATTTGTACCCCCAGAAAAAAAAAGTACTGACAGCAACCATCCCTGAAAGTAGATGTTCATTTCTGTTGCTGTATCCTTCATCCAATAAAGATTAAAGTAGCTGTGGTTTGCCAAACACCCAACACACACCTGTGCTGAAGCTGGCAGACAGAGATGCCCCACAAGGATGGGTGAATGTAGGGGAGAAGAAAAACTCACAAAAGGACACCATATGCTTCTGTAAAGTTTAAAAGCAGAAGGCAACATGATTGCGACAGGGATTTCCTGAAGAAATCTATAAAAGTTATAACATAGGGGATAATATCCCTCTGCTCTCCGCCCCTACCCTCTGAAATTAAAGCCCAGCAAGCTGACGGAGACTATAGGGTGGCACTAGCCCATTACAAACGCGTACGTGTGAATTATTAACCATTTATACTGTTTCCATTCTATCCTTTTCAATCATCACTTCAACAGGTGGCATGCTTTAAGCATTGTTCCCATGTCTTCCATTTGAAGGAAACAGGCCCTGGAACAATATGAAGCAACACTTGCACAGTCTGTGTGTTTTGTTTTGTTCTTTTTCTTTCCTTCTCCAAGTTGTTTCCTTCAGCTGAATGGGGAGTAACTACTCCAGCTCTTTGGGAAGTGGCACCTGTGCAGCAAAAATAAGAAATGTAAATGTAGGGTAGTGGGGGAGGGGGAAGATATATCCTCATCACAATCTTCTTCCAAATGAAACAAAATGGTAACTGGGTTCAATTCCCCATCCATGGTATAAACAAAATAACTCTTCAATATATACCAGACACATTGTGACAATTCAATCCACTACAAGCAATAGATCAGGCATCCCCAAACTTCGGCCCTCCAGATGTTTTGGACTACAATTCCCATCATCCCTGACCACCGGTCCTGTTAGCTAGGGATCATGGGAGTTGTAGGCCAAAACATCTGGAGGGCCGCAGGTTGGGGATGCCTGCAATAGATGATGTTCTCTTTACAACCAAACCCTAAACGCGTACTTTAGGCAATCCATCCATTTCAACAGAACTTACTTTCCACGTAAATTTATTACCAGGCTCAGCATAAGTTGTTGTCCACCACAAGTACATAGAGAGGGGGGTTTTAATTTTAGAAATGTCCCAGGTTTATAATTGTGCTTTTATTAAAGATTTGTGTTACTATTTTTTTTTGCAATATGCTTGGTAAAAAGGCATTCTACTGAGCTGCAGGTGTGACAAACAGCTGAACTGACAAGCTTAGGCCATCCAGGTGATGGATGGGATGAGTATGCTGACTGTTGATTGTTCTCTTACGAGCATTGCAAGGTGCTTGTGGCTGGAAAACACTAAGTGCCAGGTGTGTGTCTCATCTGTTTATGCACACACACAACATCAGCCTGTTCCTTCCCTTCACTGAGGTGCACAGAGGGTCACAAACTGTATCTGGAATTTCTTCTATAAGGCAATTGCAGGCTGTCCTGACTTACGGTGTTATATGTTTCTAAACCCATTTCCACTGATTTTCCATTGTGGGAATATATGGATTGTGGGAAGTAGAAGTGCTGGAATAGAAGGTGTGAACTGACCACCACCCCTTTCACCAGCAATAAAAGCCCCTCATTTAACTGTCCTCAAATTGACAAAATGGACATGTCAAGGAATGTTCTCCTATGTTGTTTTATGTGACTGAAGCTTTCTAGAAGTTTTACAGTTTGGAAGGCTACAATTAAACCACTAGACCAATGTGTGTGTGTGTGTGTGTGTGTGTGTGTGTGTGTGTGTATATGAGAAATAATGATGGGCATTAAATAAAATAAAATGCTCTAGCCCTGTCCAGGCTGTTTGTCTATAACAGCTATTTAGTTCAAGTTAAAACTAAGAATGCTACAACAGATTGAAAACAGAAAGCATTAAAACTGGCTCTGATTTTAGAATGCCATGTTTCTAGACAGGAAGCTAGCCCAGATGTCTTAACGTAATGAAGGGAACCGCCAGGAGGTGTAATGTATATTGCGTGACTTTCAAGCTTGGAAAATTATTTCTGAACTACCGAGGAAGACATAATTAAACGTAACTGCTATGGGTGACCTCAGTGATTAACAGGTGCAGGACACGGGACCTGATCCAAGTGAAAACATCCAAGGCATGCAAAACACCCTAAGGATAGAGATCTAATGTGGGTGAGCTTTTCCAGCTGTGTAATTGAGAGGGGGGATTTGTTGGAAAATGCACCCTGCATCTCCACATCTTGCAATGCTCTTGGTGGCTGACACTGGAGACGCCCCACCCGGGGTCAGAAGGATTTCAGACAAATGCTCCTCCTCAAGCAATATGACTAGAGAAGGAAAAATAAGAAGTACTGAATGGTAAATCTGGGCACTTTTTAGCCAATTCACTGTGTGTGAACACATATACATTACTCGCATATATTGGTGCCACAGTGTGGAGAATGTAAGATTTCATGCAGAGACCCACTGAATACACTTTATCATTAATATGATGTGATTGCCCTTTTGGGAACAGAATCAGAATAAACGAACTGTATCAGAAGGCCCAGTGGTTGCCACTATTGGGCACCTTCAGGTAGGAGATCACAGCCAACTTTCAGACCCTCTCTAGGACTTGCGCCTCCTCCTCATTATTGCTTTCTGTTCACATGTTCCATTAGTAATGTCAGCAGTGATGGAAGCAAGGTGAAGGAGAAGGAACCCAGCTCCCCTTGAGGGCCAACTCAAGGAGGAGGCTCACAAAGACATTTCATCCCAGCCCCCCGAGGGGGTGGGACCCCAAAGCCAGCACTGGGTAGTTTCCAATACAGTGGTACCTCGGGTTACATACGCTTCAGGTTACAGGCGCTTCAGGTTACAGACTCCGCTAACCCAAAAATAGTACTTCAGGTTAAGAACTTTGCTTCAGGATGAGAACAGAAATCGTGCTCTGGCGGCGTGGCGACAGCAGGAGGCCCCATTAGCTTCCCATTAGAAGTGGTGCTTCAGGTTAACAACAGTTTCAGGTTAAGAACGGACCTCCAGAATGAATTAAGTACGTAACCAGAAGTACCACTGTACAGACTTAAATGCTGCAATTATAATGGATCTAAAAATGCTGATAACAACAGCATTGAAAGGCGCATGGAGTGTTAATGCCATCCACCTGACAGCTGCAAAGTATGGCTGCACTCAGAGTAGTATGGCCATATTAGCAACACCACCCCCACCCCCACTGACATCTGCATGTTGAGCCTGAGAATATGTTGGAAGCCGCCCAGAGTGGCTGGGGCGACCCAGTCAGATGGGTGGCATATAAATAATAAGTTGTTGTTGTCATTTGTAGTCTGATTGGCAGCCTCTCTCTTTTAGCTGAAATTGCCAGAGACTGAACCCGGCGCAAAACATGGGTTCCTCCATGATGCAAGGGATCCTTCCAAAATTACTTTCGATAGCTACTATTAAAATTCTCTCTCTTCTGAAAACAGTAAATGTTCCACCCATAAACATGCATCTTAGTTTGGATTTTTTTAAAAAAAATGTGGGTTTTTAAAACAATACAAAATACAAAGATTCCATCATTAGTATTTACATAATATTAATGTGAGTGCACAAATGAAGTTTGCATGCTTTGGATCCTAAGTCAGGAATAGAAGAGAGGTCTGCCCAGTTGCAGGCCGTTCCCCCTTTCCCCTTCCCTCCAGCCTTCATGAGATATCTGCGGCGGAAATAAGGGGACAGAAAACTTTCCTTCCACAGCCATCACCAGTGGTGGTGGGGGAGGTCACCTCAATGGGGAGACACCTCCTTCTCCTTGCTTATTAGGGTGCAAGGACTGCACCCCCATAAGAATGGCTGATGGATGGTAAAAAGACTGTGAGTGAGAGGCAGTACGTAAAGTGAAGATCTCTCAGAGTGAGAGACCGGATAAGAAAAGGGAAGTTAACCAGTGAAAGGTGGGAAGCTTTGTAATTTTCTCTGGTGAATGGGGAATTAAGAGTTATGTTTGTTCAGAGAGATATTTGCATTTCTTACACATTTTCTGAAGGTTTAGATATCCTCAGAGCTGGTGCTATTATTAGGCTGCCTAGGGTACAGACCTCAGAGGGGCACAGTACTGACCTTTCAGGGACAGTTTTACACAGATTAATTTTGTTACATCTTATAAATTTCTGATAGTATTTTCTTCTATATTTTGAAGAATTTCATCATTTTTGAGGTAATTCATACATTAGAACTTTTTTAAAAAGTATATATGAAATAGACTGCAGAGTTGATTGGAGGTTATGTTACATAAAAAGTGAAAATACACTTCATTTTAAATCTTAAAAGTCACATCTTAAACTTGGCAACTTTATCAACTGAACATGCCCAGGCATCAGATACACTTCACCTGAAGGAATAGGTGACAAAATTTGTAAGGGAAAAGGCACGCAAAGTAATATTTTGATGTGCCTGAAATAGAGACTTTTCAGAGGCTTTAATTTTAATATCACAGGTTTGTTCAAAATTATTTGTGTGCTAAAACATTTTCTTTTGTACTTGAGAAAGACAATAAAAGATTGTTGTATTACTTATTCCTGCAATTTACAAATTTAGCAGTTTCAAGTTTTGTGTATTTCATTTTTTCTACAAGACATCTGGGGTGTGTGTGTGCAAGTACTTAGTCTTGCTTAGGGTGCAAAATAGCGTGACACCGGCACTGGATATCCTGCCGCTGATTTCACCCTCCCTTATTTTTTTAGGAGGCTGTTGTTATTAGATGTGCATTATGTTTATAGTTGCACCTGAGATAAGCAGGTTATATGAGCTACTGGATTGTACAGGGTTTATAAGAGCGTGTATAATTTGGCACTGTTATTATATCATATTTATTACTATGTATTGCTTATTATTCTGAACTGTATCTACATAACCATTCTAATGTTTTGTATTGTCTGGCTATTATGGGATATATTGACATACATTGTTTATTACGTTCTATGTTGTAAACTACCCTGTGGTTTATTTTGCTTTTTGTTTTCGTTTTGCAGAATGTGGTACAGTATATAAATGTTAAAAGTAAATAATAATAAATAACTGCTAATGTTAGCTATATATACAAATAGCTATATATACAAATTGCCAGTACATGACACCCAATTTAAATTAGGATAAGAGTAGGAGATAGGGGGACTACGATGCTATGGTTCCATATGCAGATCATTCCCTGCCTGCAATCTGCATATGGAAAATGTCCATATTAAAGTGAATCAAAAGTTTTCCTCCAGTGCAAATTGTGGCTCTGGATTGGGACTACAGTGGAGGTAAAGGATTTGTTCCTTACCCTCTCCCTTGGTAGGGTGATGAACTGGATCAAGGGTGGTGGGTTGGGATACACTGACACTTTGTCTAAATTGAAAATGCTTGCATTTAAAGCAGGTACCCCCAAACTCAGCCCTCCAGATGTTTTGGGACTACAACTCCCATCATCCCTGACCACTGGTCCTGTTAGCTAGGGATGATGGGAGTTGTAGTCCCAAAACATCTGGAGGGCCGAATTTGGGGGTGCCTGATTTAAAGGCTCAGAAATACAGCTTTTGCAATGTGCAATTTCACCCTTAGGATTCAGGCTATTGTCTCCACAACACACGGCTGTTGTCATCCCCAAATGACTCGATTTTGAATGAAATATCTTAAGATATTGCAGTATTTTCCTACTTCCTTTTTCACCCCATTGCACTCACCGGTTTCAGATAAGCTACATTGCTCTGGCGAATATCATTAAGTAGCTGATCTCTAGGAGTGACTTCCACCAGAGGAGGTGGCCGTCTTCTTGGAATAGGCTTGAGTGTCTTGATCACATCTTTGAGGTTGGTTTTTTCAGCAGGCTCCACATATTCTTTTATGGTGGGTTTCCGCTGGGTTCTCTTGAGTTTCACTATTTTGAAGTCGCCGCTGCTTACCTTTTCAGGTTCTGGTTTTCTTGCAGGTTCATTTTTCCTGCCCGCAGATGGAGCTTTGGGGACTGGTGGCATTGGAGGTTGCATCGAAGGAGGCATCACTGAAGCAGGCACTGGTCCCCCTAGCAATTCCCACATGCCAGGAGGCAACCCGAGTCCGTTCTCTAACATGGCTATTAGCTCTTTCTGCTGTTTTCGTTGCTGCTGCTTTTGCTCCTCTATCCTTTTCTGCCTCTGTTTATCGAGGTTTCTGCTGAGCAGATTGGTAACCACCATTCTGGGACCTGGAAGTTCAAAGTGATACCCTATCTTGAGCAGCGTAGGGTTGGCTTTCAGTAACCTAGCGATCTCCGTTTCTGCTTGATGGCCCAACATGCTTCTCTGGTTGTGAAAGCGTAGCTCAGTCAGCTTCTCATTGTACTGCAGACACCTCATAATTGCAACAATTCCTTTACCCGAGATGAAATTTGAATCAATATTCAGTGTAGTGATGCTCCTGTTTTCACGCAGCATGTTGGCCAAGGCAAAAGCCACATTATCATCTGCCCCCACATTGGCTAAACTGAATGTTTTGATGTGCTTATTCTTTTTCATAGCATTGACAAAGTCCACCAGCATTTCCTTGGGGATGTTCTCAATGTTGTTCAAGTTGAGTTCTGTCATGCTTGGGTCATTCTTCTGGACCTTTCTCAGGCTTTCATCTAAATTGGTTTGATTTCCTGAAGGCCTGGCACTTAACTTAATAAAATTAGTATCTACAGCTAATTTTTTGGGAATATTTAATTTTGATGCTTTCTTTTCATTATTGTCTTGTTTTTCATCTGATCCCTCTGTTTCATGTTCATTTCTGCTGTCCTCTTCACCATAAGGTTTCTTTGTTCCCAGTTCTTCCTTATCTTTCTCTTTGTCCTCCTCCTCCTGTTCTTCCTCTCCTTCCTCCTCCTCCTCCTCCTCTTCATCCTCCTCCTCCTCCTCCTCCTCTTCCTCCTCTTCCTCCTCCTCTTCCTCGTCTTCTTCCTCCTCTTCCTCCTCTTCACCTTCCTCTTCCTCTTCTTCATTCTCTTTATAGTCTCTTACGTCTCCATTTGTTTTCCCTGCATTATTTTTCACCATCTGCTTCTCATTACTAATATCTGCAGAATTTTCTTCGGACTTCTCCACAGTGTGTCTCTGCAGAAAACAGAATGCTAAGAGCTGAAATAATTTAAAATGGTTTTGCCTCATCTACTAAATAAAACCAACAAAGTTGATGTGACATTTGAATTTGTTTCCCCACTGTGCAGATGAGTTACTTTAAAAGAAAATACACAGTTCTAAATTCCAGTATGTACTATGCTGGAATTTATTCTTTACTTTTCACAGTCCAAATGCTCTGATGTCAATATTATTTGAGTTTGCCTGCTACATTGTTGTTGTTGTTGTTTAGTCGTTTAGTCATGTCCGACTCTTCGTGACCCCCTGGACCAGAGCACGCCAGGCCCTCCTGTCTTCCACTGCCTCCCGCAGTTTGGTCAGTAATGTCTGCTACATTACTATTATACAATAACCTTTCATATGTCAAAATCTGGAAATAACTACTTCATTATTTTATAATGGGTTTCAAAATAATATACATTATTGGACTCATTCTGCAGTCAGGCTTGTTGTTCCATTTCTCCACAGATCCCTCTGGATGTCAAATGTATTGGTCTTCTGGCTAAAACATCCATTTCCCTCCACTGATTGCCCTGTTTTCCTATCCACAAAATAACTATTGTTTTAGAATTATTGTAAGCATAGCATTTCTTTCTCCATCACCACATACAGGTGGACATTAAACAAGCCCCACAGGACATTGTAAAAGAACATACATGTGGGGTTTTCAGTAGGGTCTGAGTAGCGTTTCCACCCCCGTTCAGCCCAGACACTGAGGTCCAGTTCCGAGGGCCTTACGGCAGTTCCCTCATTGCAAGATGTGAGGTTACAAGGAACCAGGCAGAGGGCCTTCTCTTTAGTGGCACCTGCCCTGTGGAATGCCCTCCCATCATATGTCAGGGAGAGAAGTAACTATGCAAGCTATAGAAGACATCTGAAGGCAGCCCTGTATAGGGAAGTTTTTAATGTTTAATTATGTTTTTGTATATGCTGGAAGCTGCTCAGAGTGGCTGAACCAACCCAGTCAAATGGGTGGGGTACAAATCCTAAAATTTATATTGTTTTAAATTTAGCGTGTATTTAATATTCTATTGGGAGCCACCCAGAATGGCTGTGGAAACCCAGCCAGATGGGGGTATAAATAATAAATTATTATATTATAAATTTGTAGTAGTAGTAGTAGTAGTAGTAGTGACTGGCAGGGCAGAATGAGGTAGGGAAGCACTGCTCACCTGGCTTTGCAATATGTTTAAAATGTTTAAAATGTTGAGAGCAATCATAGTACACATTCTTTGGTCCGAAAGACAATAAAGCTGAGATATGCTCAATGTTTAGATTTCCACTCTATATTTTTCTGGTAATTCTAAGATATCAGAATCCATATAATTTCCAACTCGGTGCCCCCTTTTCCCCTGGACCTGCTTAGCTTAGGTAGTGGTTAAAGATACTGATAAAGGTAAAGGGACCCCTGACCATTAGGTCCAGTCGTGACCGACTCTGGGGTTGTGGCGCTCATCTTGCTTTACTGGCGGAGGGAGCTGGGGTACAGCTTCTGGGTCATTTGGCCAGCATGACTAAGCCGCTTCTGGTGAACCAGAGCAGCGCACGGAAACGCTATTTTCCTTCCCGCTGAAGCGGTACCTATTTATCTACTTGTACTTTGATGTGCTTTCGAACTGCTAGGTTGGCAGGAGCAGGGCCCGAGCAACAGGAGCTCACCCTGTCGCAGGGATTCGAACTGCTGACCTTCTGATCGGCAAGTCCTAGGTTCTGTGGTTTAACCCACAGTGTTAGTTTAGTTTAATTTCCAGCCACCCTAAAGTAATTTACAAAGCCTGCTAGAGTAAATTTGCCTGGCACCAGAAAGATGACAAAGTCAGCACCAAGCAAGCTTGGCTGGGGAGTCAGCACCAAGCAAGCATCTCTCTTGTGGGCCTCACACTATATACCAGATTATACTAAAATCTTTTTTAGTATAAATCTTTTTAATTAGCATGCTCTGCTGTTATCACTTCCTCTGGCTTTTCCTGAATAATTTTAGAGCAATACTAAGCACAATACAGGATGCGGGTGGCACTGTGGTCTAAACCACAGAGCCTAGGGCTTGCCAATCAGAAGGTCGGCGGTTTGAATCCCTGCGACGGGGTGAGCTCCTGTTGCTTGGTCCCTGCTCCTGCCAACCTAGCAGTTCGAAAGCACATCAAAGTGCAAGTAGATAAATAGTTACCACTCTGGCGGAAAGGTAAACGGCTTTTCTGTGCGCTGCTCTGGTTCACCAGAAGCGGCTTAGTCATGCTGGCCACGTGACCCGGAAGCTGTACGCCGGCTCCCTTGGCCAATAAAGTGAGATGAGCGCCGCAACCCCAGAGTCGGTCACGACTGGACCTAATGGTCAGGGGGCCCTTTACCTTTAAGCACAATACAGTCTTTCTACTAGTCCTGGTGTAATTGCAGCAGTAACTGTAAGAGTCAGTCAGTAAAATATTTAAGCAATGTCTCAGTTTCAGCCAGGCAGGGTTATGGAACCCTAATTTCAATTCTCGCTCTTTTTCTTTGTTGTCTCATATCCTGTTAGATCTACTGTTTCTAATGGAGCAGGAGCAATAAAGTGTGAGAGAGGTCTCCTACCCCACTCCTCTGTCTGTGCCTTTTGTTCTATTTCTCTGTTCTCTGCTCTCCTCTGTTGACTAAGTCACTTCTCTCTCTTCCACTATTTTCCCTAAACCACTACATATTCATTTTGCCCAAACCTCCGCTGACAGCTGACCATTTCTAACTGATATACGCTGCTCACTTGTCAGTGCCTGGTATCTGACTTCATCTTCATCCTGTCCAGGTGAGACTCCTGAGCACTTCTATGCAGGAATAGTCTTGTGAAAAGTCAGTACAAAACCTTCTCCTAAGGCAAGGCATTTCTAAACCTTGTAATGGAAAAGCGAAGCAAAATCAAGCACACAATTGTTCCTGGCTTATTACATGCGATCCTGAGGACATTCCCCTCAGTGTTTCCCAAGCAAGGAAACATGTTTCCTCAGCTCTAGGACTGAAATTCTGAGTTATTGTGAAAACATGATTCCCACTCCCTGCTCCAGCAATTCTTGCATTTGTATGGTTTCCTCCCCTCACTTTTATTGTTTCTCTTTTCCTAAACCGCTTTGAGGTTTTGGGGTTGGTTTTTTTGCAGTCAAGCAGTGTATAAATTTTACGAAATACGTAAAATAAAATAGTGGTGTTTTTGTTTTGTTTTTTGTTTTTTTTTAAAAAGCTTAAAAGCCCCATATCTTTGCCTCTTTAGTATCTGAGAAGAATATGAGCCTGCTACTCCGTTTCTGCTTCCCTCATAGCTTGAATTGCTTTTGCTTACACAGATAAATGTTTAAATTGCTGCTTTTAATTAGTGTGTTCTCTGTACTCCGATATTTCATTTTTGCATCTTTTGTTGTGAGCTGCGTTTAATTATAAGAGAAGCAGGACACAAATAGCTTTAATCCATCAATCAATTCTTCCAAGGCTGAATATTATCTATTTGAACCGTTTGACTTTTGTTGCATTCAAGAAGGAATCTCCCCTCTCCCATGGAAGTCAGGGAGCATCTTCCAGCCAAAAGACCTCACCAATTCATCTCTGGGAGGCTGTGTGTATTCATCAGTTTCCAGCACCTGTCTAAGGTACAGGGTTCTGTTCCTGCACAGCATACCTGCATCACACAGAAGTAAGGAAAGCAAAGGCACAGCAGAATGTCTTGCTCTTCCTGTGTTAGAACTCCATGTTTATTCTCAGACTTCACACCTGATCATGTGAGCTTCTGCACTGGTCCAGTAATTCATTGGGCTTAGGTCATATGACAATAATTAAAACTGATTCAAAAACCACATACCGGCTAAAATAGTTAGGAAGCACCTTCCTTTATACAAGCTCGCTTTCCCTTTAAGATCCCAGGCAGCGGCATAGTCCAAGGGCTGACTCTGAGACAGGTACATTTGGCTAGGATGTGGAAAAAGACCTTTTAGGTGGGAGCTCTTCGCTATGGAACTTCCTTCCCAAGAAGGTCTATTCTGTCTGCATTTATAAAAGCCAGCAAAATGCCCCCCCAAAGCCTTGTAGCACAATTCAATTAATTTAATTATTATTTAGATGTTGCTATTCGGTGTGTTGTAGCTCCCACGTCACCATGAGAAGCATGCAGAATAGTTGCATTTCCTGTTTCTTACCTCCGATGGCAAGAGAGTGACAGGCACTCGTTCATCCTCATGCATCCGCCTTGAGGTCTTCTGCCAATACAGGTAGTCAACAAGAGATCTGTGATCAAAGTTTCCCGTCGGTGGCTTTTCAGTCTGGTCTCTCTGTATCATTCCAACTGGCACTTCAGGGTCTGGAGCCATGACTTCCATTTCACATTGTAGCTCCTTCAGTTCTTCGGGGGAGAGGTTTGCTAGAATTTCATCTTCATCGATCTCTTCAGAACAGATTTCTTCTTGGTCAGAGTTTTGGCTGAACTCAGACATGTTCTTTGTTGATGTAAAAAAAAAAGACCCAGAAACGCCTAAAGGAAATTTAAGAAAGACAATAACCAGAGCTGGTTATATCTTCTTCAATTTTATGAAACCCTCAATGCCCCTAAGGTTTGTGGGAAAGATTTTTTTTTTTTGCCTGAAATTGCAGTACAACTCAATCTTAGGAGATGCTTGTGTAAGAGTGAGCAAGGGCTAGAGCATATGGTCGGTCTATATTAAGCAGCGCTTGGCTGGGGGAGGAGAATTTATGGAAGTGCTGCCATGTTCTGTTTTCAGCAGCTTGTGTCAGCTGTGTAAGCCCCTTCTGACATTTCAGTACAGCTGTTGTGTAGCGCTGCAGCTTCTTCGTGGTAATTTGCTGGAGGATTCCCCCAAGGATATGAGATTTATTGGCTCATGATATATACAAAATATTTAAATACAGGGAAATGAATGCTGCTCAGGATGGCCTGCGCATGACCCTCTAGACCTCTTATGTCCACTCCAAGCTTAGCTAATGCTCAGGCTTTGTGCTGGTCACCAATTATTTTCATCCTCGGCACGTATCGGTCTTCAGAAAATGATTGATTTACGATGGCCCGTTTAAATGGCACTGGCAAAGATCGCTGTATTTATTGTCCCTAGCACTAAGGAATGCCCTTCAGGCACGTGCTCTGTGGAGCCACTGACATTTTGTTTTAACAAATCAAAGGAGCTGGACAACAGAAGCATCATCTGACAATAAGCAAAACAGCTGTTATTTTAAGGCAAACATTTCAGTGGAGAAAGAAACGAGGGAAAGTGCTATTTGTAGACTCCCATGACCCACAAATAAGACCTACCCTATAGCACAGTTCCTATTTGCTAATTATAAACATTTTGTATGATAGCACTTCAACAAATCATGGTTTTGGCCTCTGCAGCCATTGCTATTGCAAGAAAATGTATGGCACCTAGTCCAGCATCACCATGAAGGCGGGGGCTTTTTCTAACTTACGTAAACCTTGCGCCAGGTGCGAACACCTCTGAGGTGCCTCCTTAAGCAGAGCCTTAGCCCAGAACAAGGACACCTGCAGCAATAGAGATGCAGTAGCAGATGTCCTATGGGACACAGGTGGCGCTGTGGATTAAACCACAGAGCCTAGGACTTGCCGATCAGAAGGTCGGCAGTTCAAATTCCCGTGACATGGTGAGCTCCCGTTGCTCAGTCCCTGCTCCTGCCAACCTAGCAGTTCGAAAGCACGTCAAAGTGCAAGTAGACAAATAGGTACCGCTCCGGTGGGAAGGGGAATGGCATTTCCGTGCGCTGCTCTGGTTCGCCATGCTGGCCACATGACTCGGAAGCTGTACGCCTGCTCCCTCGACCAGTAAAGCGAGATGAGCGCCGCAACCCCAGAGTCGGCCACGACTAGACCTAATAGTCAGAGGTCCCTTTACCTTTACATTTAGCAGATGTCCTAATGCCTAGGGCCATGGCTTCATGAAGCCTTCAGAGAACCATCTCCATCCTTTGATCCTCAGCATTATTGGGGAGATCATCATCACCCTTGGCTGCATTAATCCCAGAGGCAAATGAAGAAACGGGGGAGTCCACTAAGGGGTCTTCAGCTTGTCCATAATGCAATTGGCCAAAGTGTGAATCTCTGAGGGGCAAGACCAAGAAACCCTCTGGTAATGCCCATTCAGCTGAGAGGGAAGGGAACCACATTGGGCTCGATGTCTGGAGCAGTTGTCACTGTGGAGACTTCCCTCCTAGTTATCATCCTGCCCAGAAGCAGTCTTAGGAAGAGAAACCTCCAAAGTCCAGCATGCCTTCTTAATGGGGAGAAATCCTTCTGGGAGCACAGGCAGGAGCAGAGGCAAGGCTTGGTTGGCTCCTCCTCAATTACAGGCAGGGGAGGGGAAGAAAATTCATTCACACAAGTTTCTGCCACCTCCACCAGGGCAAAAACTACCAGACTAACCATAACTTTTGCCGCCTGAGCCAGAGAATTCTGCCCCCTTAGGTACCATTTTTTTAAATTTCAAGTGTTGGCAACTCTTACTCTAAGCATTGCAGTAGTGAGTACTATGATTATTTTGGTTGTGCCAATATAAACAGGCCAAACTAATTAAGTGAATGTAATTAACATTATAAGGGACGCGGGTGGCGCTGTGGGTTAGACCACAGAGCCTAGGAATTGCTGACCAAAGGTCGGCGGTTCGAATCTCCGCAACGGGGTGAGCTCCCGTTGCTCGGTCCCTGCTCCTGCCAACCTAGCACTTCGAAAGCACGTCCAAGTGCAAGTAGATAAATAGGTACCACTCTGGCGGGAAGGTAAATGGCGTTTCCGTGCGCTGCTCTGGATCGCCAGAAGCGGCTTAGTCATGCTGGCCACATGACCCGGAAGCTGTACGCCAGCTTCCTTGGCCAATAAAGCGAGATGAGCGCCGCAACCCCAGAGTCGGTCACGACTGGACCTTTACTTTTACCTAATTAACATTATAAAAATAAAAAGAGCAGCAATGAGGGCCCTAAAACAGAACCAGGATCATCAGGGACAGGGAGGTGGTATAACCTTCCACCTCCCCTGCTGCCCCTGTTGAACCCTACCCACAAGCTGCCATTTGTATCCTAATGCAACCTCTATTGGCACCAGTGATGCTGTGTGTAGGTTTCTAATTAAAAGGAAGGTGTCACATGACACTTACTCTTCCCAGCCAATCAAGACTTGAACAAAAGAGTGCAGGTGTGCCCATGGCAGACCATGCAAGACATTAGCTTCAAGTCTTACTATTAGACTGAAAACTAAGCTCTAGCAGGATATTTTAAAAGATACTTCTGCTGGAATCAGAGTCTCATTGAGGCTTGCTTTGCAAACCAATAATTTCTTGAGTTACGTAAATACAGAATGAAACAAACTGACACAGAAAACTATAACTACACAGTTACAAGCAAGATGGGCCATATTTGTTAGTTTCATAATTGTATTATTAAGGAAATAACATTGCATGGAAATGTGCATATCAGAGTCCTAATCATGGCTGGTGGGTGTTTTTTGTTTGTTTGTTTCCCAAGTAAAGCTGCTTTTGGAGGGGTAATTTAGAGTCGTGGAGAGCGGCGTGCAGCCACCACTTCTGCACTCCAAAATTGCCACATCCGCTGCTTTTCCCTGCAGGGTTCCAAACACGTGACTTCACAAATTCCTTAGAGGCATGTCAGGCAGAGAAAAGGTTAAGCATCTCTTTCTCCCACACCTCTTCTCATCGCTCCCCATCTTTTCCTGGGGAGAAGGGTTTCAGCTCCAAGAGCTTGCACAGAAAATGCAGTTAATTCCCCCGAGTTATTTACAACAGTTCCTCCCAAAATGTATTGTATACGCGCACCTTTGTACTGCTGCGACGCAGTTTTCTTCCTAGTCGGTGCTAAAGACCTTGACCTTTAGGCTGAATCAAAGGCTGCTTCAGTGACATAGATCTGAACTAAAAAAGATGGGCAGGTTTTCCTTCTGGGAGAACCAAGCAACTAAACTGGTCCAGATGGTTGCTAGGGCAGTTCCTGTTTGTTGTGGGGAGAAGAATGTAAAACTGGAATGTGGACAAGAGGTCAGACGTTACATGTCCAATGACAACTATCAGTACTCTTCAGATATGCAAATAAAATACAGAAGAGGAAAAGTGGTTGGTTGCGCTCATGGGTAGTCGCTGAAGTTCAGAAGGTTTTGCTTATTGCAGGTAACTATTACAATTTGCTATATGTTGGAATTAACTCTGCCAGTACAGAGTACACATATTGACAGAGACAGTTATAACCCAGCGATAGTTTAGCAGATATGGGCAAGGTTGGCTCTAATAGTAGGCAGCTGGTTTTGGGTGTCATGAAAGACCAGCACATTGTAATGTATACAATTAATATTTGTTGTATTTTTACTGCCAGGGAGTGGAATTTGTGGGATTTTCTGCTTCAGGTGCCAAAATAACTTGGCCAGCCTTGGGTACTTGGGGAAAGGCAGGTGTTATTTGCTGCTCAGCCACAAGACAAGGAAATGTATTGGAGTGGCCACTTATGGATTGGCAAAAAAGAGAAAATAAACCACCCAAGAAGTGGATGGAAGAGTAATTTCTTAAAAGGTGCACATGCTAATTTGGAAACAATTGCTTAATTTAAATAGAAATAAAATCTCACCACAATGGGGAAGATTATGACCAGGTGATTTGTGTGTGCTTGATCAGTCTGATGTGCTGCCCCTTTCCTCTGCAATTCTGTGATTGTATAAATGGGTAGACTGTCAATAGCTGGTGTTTAATTGTGGGTGTATTCTGCAGTGTATTATTGACACAATAATAGTGCATTAGTGGTAGTTTTATTCTGGTTGTTTGTTCTGTGATGCCTCCCCAATGCTTCCACATTATTGCCGTCCAAAGGGGCTATAGGGCAACAAACGCAGGACAAAAAAGTTAACCAGAATGTTGTGGTAGAAAAAAATTACAGGATTTCAACAGGTAGTTATGGGTTCTGCACTGACTGGAAGTAAAGCAGTGTGACCACACCAAAGCTTCCACAGGTGCAAACAGTATTGAAAGGAAGAATGTGTGCAACCACCCTAATAGTATGATAATGATTACAAACTAAAAGAGAGGTCTGGAGGCAAAGGTGCTATCAATATTTCTGGCACTTTACAAAATGACATAAGCTTGCTGTTTGGTGTTGTTGTTTTTTTTAAAAAAACACACAAATAAACAACCAAACGGTATATAGTTGACTAAGAGCCCCAGTACCTCTTTATTTAGAAACTTATCACTGTGGATTGATGAAAGAGGTTGGGACTAGAAGTGGACTTAACACAGTTTCACTGCAAAGGATTTAAGGGGTCAGTTTGTGATTTGCTTAGCAAAGTTTGGGTTATCTAAGAACTACAAACTTGGGTTATCTAAGAACTACTTTAAATAGCATCACCATTAGTTAAGTGAAAGAGATGGCTCACTACTTCTTTTTTATTTTTTAAAAAGGAGGGTTCTGTTTATTGCCAGCAATTCATTGCTGGTTAATATTTGTTCCCAACCATTGTGCTCTTTGAAAACCAGGTTTGAAAACCAATTTCCAAAGGCTAGGTTTGCCCACCCCATTCAGAAGCCTACAACTCAACAAATAGGATGTATGCACTAGATTTATTGTATGTCTATTATAAACATGCATTATAGGTATACACTATGCCAGGAATAGCCAATACAGTGCCCTCAATATGCTGTTGGACTAAATTTCCTTAATCCATTTGCCATGCTGATTGGGGCTGATGGGAACTGGGAGGCACTGTTGACTACCCCTACAGTTTGTTGTTGCTAGTAAAAAGCAAAGATAAGCAGACATGGGAGAAGTTAAAACAAGCTAACCACGTAAGTAGAGGATGTATGGCCTTCTGTCATGGATGAGCTACTTGAGATTCCCGCATTCCAGGGGGTTGGACTAGATGACCCATGGGGATCCCTTTCAACTCCACAACTCAATTATTCTGTAACTAATCTATTGCTACTCCCCCCCCCCCCAATATCCCATGAAGGCTATATGTTAGGGTATAACCCAAGCAAAACTGTACTAGACTAGGGACCACAGACTTCAATGGAAGAATTCACCATGTACTTGCTTCCTCTCATTACAAACCAGATTTTATTTGGATGTGATGAATTTAGAGCGGATTTCTCTTTTGCAAATTAGACTAATTCTTGGGTTGTGCCATTGCTTGCCACTTGACTTTGCTGTCTACCCCCACTTTTCTACATAAGTCACCCACCTGTTCTACTTTTCTAAGGTGTTTTGAGAGTGAAAGAAAAGGGTGAAGTGAGATTTAAAAATACTGTTTGGAAATACTCGATTCGAATCAACTAAATTAACATATTTGTCTTCCGCTCTGGATTAGCTGTTTCGTATAATCTGCTGTTGATTGATTACACCAGAGGTTTTCAACCTTTTTGAGTCCATGGCTCCCCTGACCAACTACATTCTTTCTGCGGCACCCCTGTGGGGCTCAAGAGTCCAGTTAGGTCACCCCTTGCCTGCAGAGCTGGCAGCCTTTCACCCTTTTTCAAACACCCTCCATTGTGGAGTGGTCCCTCAGCCTCCTCTCCTCTCCCCTCTCCTTGGGAATCCTCTGGGCAGCCACTGCTGCTGCCCCTGGTCTCTGAGCTGCCGCCCCCTGCCCCCAAAAGAAGTGCCTCTTCCGACTGCCCCACAGGGGCCTGGGAAGCACCCCCTGGCCAGCCCCAGAGGCACCATTTGCCTGGGGAGCTTGTAACCAGGACTGCTGCAGTAAACAGCCGTGTAAGCCTTTGGGAGGCAGAGATGCGAGAGGCATCACAGGAGGGAGGGAAGGAAAGAGGGACAGAGGCCAGTATTGCCCGCGGCACCCCTGACCATCATTCAAGGCACCCCAGGGTGCCATGGCACACTGGTTGAAAACCACTGGATTACATTAATAATTTGTTTCATCCCATCCCAAGAGCTCATTTTCTATAAAAGTATAATTATTATTCTACCTATCCCTAGCCATCAAAGGCTGGATTTCAGTCATGTAACATGTAACATGTAACAAGTATATTTCAGCGTGCCCACCTTTCTATGGTGCCTAGAAAGGGCCTCAGTAAATAACCCCTCAAAAATTCACAATGAACTGTGAACACACACCCTTAAATATCCCCACATTTCATTGGCTACCAGGACTGGACACTCTCTCCCCCCAATTCTAAAGAGAGGGGAGGTGCAAAAAGCTGCTCACTGTGAGGAAAGGGTGGCTGGTGTAGGTGTAGTTAAGTTTGCAGAGGATACAACGGTGGTTGGTTGAATCACGGCTGGAGAGGGGGGAGGCAGCCTATAGGAAGGAAGTTGATCAGTTGTGGGAGTGGTGCAGGAAAAACAACTTACACCTTAACTTAAAGAAAACAAAAGAGATTATTGTGGACTTTAGGAAATGTAAATTGACTATTCAGCTACTTATTATTGAGGGGAAGTGCGTGGAACAGGTCTCAGTGTTTCGATTTCTGGGAATGGAGTGGAGAGATGACCTAACCTGGGGAGAAAACAGCAAAGACCTGATGAAGCGAGCACAGCAGAGGTTATATTTTCTGAGAATCCTCTGGAAAAACAATCTCTCAATGTGTTGATGGCATTTTACCATAGTACTGTGGAGAGTGTATTAACTTATGGTCTGTGTGTGTGGTTTGGGAGCTGCACAGTCAGGGAAAAAACAATGCTGTCCAGGGTTGTAAAGACTGCAGAGAGAATAATTGGGTGCACTCTTCCCACCTTAGATCAAATCTATGCTGTCAGGTGCCATAAGAAAGCTGCAGAGATAGTGCAGGATAGGACGCACCCCAGAAATGATCTCTTTCAGCTTCTGCCTTCTAGAAGAAGGTACAGGGTTATAAAGACTATGACTGCGAAACAGTTTCTACCCAAATGCAATTCTGGTTTTAAACACAGTATAAGGAGTCTCTATAGGAGTATATTGTATTTTAAAATGGGGTTTCAGAGTTTTTAGGGGTTTTTGAATGTCTTATGTAGATTTTTCAATTTCATTGTTCTGTATGGGACACTGACAATAAAGATATCGTATCATATCGTATCGTAATTTAATGCAGGTGGGGAGTGATGCACCAATTTCTCTGTTTCTGCTTTTTAAGATGTACTGCCAGCCATTTTAGGTTACACCACACACCCATAGCAGCCATTTTGTGACTGGCACCCGTGGGTCTTTCAAAATTCCAAATGTGCCCGTTGGCTGCAAAAAGTTAGCAAGCCCTGTGAGTCTAGGCAGATTCCGAAAGTGGTAAGTCCCAACCCTGATGAGCAGAAATAGGCCCTAAATAAAGGGGCTATTTATTTGATATAGTCAAAATGTGACTAATTGCTCAACCTAGAATTTTGCTTTTGGGTGCTTATGCCCAGGACATATCATTATTATACAGTGGTACCTCTGGTTACGAACTTAATTTGTTCCGGAGGTCCATCCTTAACCTGAAACTGTTCTTAACCTGAGGTACCACTTTAGCTAATGGGGCCTCCTGCTGCCGCCGTGCGATTTCTATTCTTATCCTGAGGTAAAGTTGTTAACCCAAGGTACTATTTCCGCGTTAGCAGAGTCTGTCACCCGAAGTGTTTGTAACATAAGGTACCACTGTGTTTTATGCCTGTGTAAGCACACATCAGTCTCTCTTGTCCTGTTCTAAAACACCAGGATAGTCATCCATAACGCAGCCCATAAATGGCTTCCTGATGTTATCGAATAAATCAACTGTGGTCTCTTGCTGGCATCTTATTCTCTCAAACCATGCCATTTGGGTCACTGAAGCGATCCATTCACCACTTGCAAATCTCCTGCTGATTTCTTGTCTGTAAATAAAGTACTTAGCTGCCCTCTTATATTTCCCTGATCTGCAGCCGTTCCATCTTGAGGCCACGAGCTTGTGTGATCTGCTAAGTTAAGGTCAAGCCTCTTGTTAGGGCCTCTGCAGAGGAATTATCGAGGGAACACGAGATATTGTTGGCTCATAAGGAACAGCAATTTTGATTTGCCATTTCCATGTATTCTGCCTTATCTCTGGTGGAACTATGATCATGGAAGAGCTACCTTCTAAGATAAGGCCTAAACTTGTGTTCACTGGTAGCAAGCTATGTTCTGGAAACTGCCCTGAGACCTCTGGATATACGGTGGTATATTATTATTATTATTATTAATGTGTGTGTGTGGCTTTGCTTTTTCATAGTATTGCTTGTTTAATATTTCAGGTAAGACTATGAATTATGAGTGGGACAATCATACAGCTGTCACTAGAATTACCAACCTAATTTTAAATGTATTTTGCATTCTTACAGATTGGTGCTGTGTAATACAAAGTGTAATCATACATATATTAATTCACTTAGCCAACCTGATCTTCCTATTTTACTTTCCATTATTTCCCAACATGATCCTCTAACACCAGACGGAGGATGCTTCTAAACATTCATCCTGATTAGACATTGACTATTCAATGAGCAGTCATTCTGATCTGTTTGCAGGGAGGTTAGCCAATGTTGCGTCAAAACAAGTGCTATCCCACACTGTCTCATGGCATTCCTCATTGCAAAAAGTCCAGCCTTTTGCTGAAGTGGGTTTGTCGCACAGGAGCTGCAAATGAGCTTTAATTGTGCAATATGAGTTTGCTGGTATGCAGTTGAATCCTGCCCCCCAAAAGTGACAGACTGGAGGTGCCCTGAGCCATTCAGTTTTCATCCCCAACCTGTACCAAACATGAAAATACAATGAGAAATCGTGTCAAGCTTCAGTAAATGAAATTTAATTCCTCTGTATATGTGTAAATGGCTGTATATGTTAGAACCCTCGCTTTATTTAACATAAAGAATTGTGAATCTTTTTTTGGTTCTTCCAGCCATCCTGAATCTACCTCGTCCATCCTATCCAATCGAATAAAAAAAAAAACCCCCTTGAATAATTTAAAAAAGAACATTTGGCCAATCTTTTTGACAGATTTGTCTCTTAGGGTGCATGATACGTCAGGGTATGTTTTTTGTTTTGTTTCATTTTCTTTGTCCCCCACTCTTTGAGAGATTCAGTGGGTGGCAACAAGAGAAGGGGCCTTTTCTGTGGTGATTCCTGACTATGGAACGCTCTCCCCAGAGAGGCTTGCCTGGCGCCTCCATTACAGGTCTTTAGGTGCCAGGCAAACTCATTCATCTTTACCTAGGCCTTTATCTATTAAATAATCTATGGCCTGTTACCTGCCTCACATAAGCCTCAAGAGCTACCCTGAAAGGGGGTTCAGATGAGCTTAGAATTCAGGCAGATTCCTATCAGAGTACGCAACCCTTGGGATACATAAGTTCCAACCAAGATAGAACTTTGAAATCTAGCACTTAGAATTAAAAATGAAACTGTTTGAGTACTAGTCCATGGGTAGGCAAACTAAGGCCTGGGGGCTGGATGCGGCCCAGTCACCTTCTAAATCTGGCCCGCGGACAGTCCAGGAATCAGCGTGTTTTTACATGAGTAGAATGTGTGCTTTTATTTAAAATGCATCTCTGGGTTATTTGTGGGGCATAGGAATTCGTTCATTTCCCCCCCTTCAAAATACAGTCCGCCCCCCCCCCCAAGGTCTGAGGGACAGTGGACTGGTCCCCTGCTGAAAAAGTTTGCTTACCCCTGCTACTCTAACAGTAGCATTCTGTTAGTCTTCTGCTAGTCTTCAAAAACAGCCTCACACACAACATATTGCAGTAGTCTAATCTGTAGACTACCATAATATGGAGAATAGTTTCTGATATATCGCTGTCTAGGAGCCATATCTGGCATACCAGCCGTAGCTGGTGTGAGGCACTTCATGACACCAATGTCACTCAAACATCCAAAGACAGGACCACATCTGATGGCAATCTCAGCAGATACACACTGGCCAGAGTTGCCCAATGTGAGCATATCTCATTTGCTACTGTCCAGCATCAGCGGTTAAGAAATTAAGTATTTTTCATGGGTTAGACGAAGGTAAAAAGACCATCCAGTGACTGTCTCTACATCATCAAATTCCTGAGTTGCTGAATATACTTGATCTAAATGTATAATTCTTAAATTTCTCCCAATTTACCTGAAGCTAAGATTAGTTGAACAGATTTGTTTTGAAAAACCTGACAAGCTCAAGCATTTATGCTTTAGCAAACCTGACTGAAATTCTGGGAAGCATCATTACTGACATTAGTGATAAATGTCTCTTAAAGATGTCCCATAATTTCAGCATAAACTGTCATGCTAACAATTTTTCACTTGCTAGAAAAGGCACATCGATTTTTAGAACTAGCAAGTTACATAGGCACAGAGAAAATGGTTTATTTTATGGAACTGTATATAATGTGTGATTGTCTAACATTCAAAGAGTGTTTTATGTAGAATGCATTACTGCATAATGTGAAGAATTTATGGAAACAATAGTTGTCAATTTCCCCCAAGAAAACGGGCCATGTTAAGTTTGTTCATATCATTTTATGTTTTTTTATTCCTTTGTCAGAGAGGCATCAGGCAATACATAGACTCATAGAATTGTAGATCTGGAAGGGACCCCAAAGGTCATCTAGTCCAACCCGTTGCAATGCAGAAATCTCAACTAAAGCATACATGACAGTATATTTCTCCTTAGTTCCCTTCAGTAGTTTTGTCATATAAAACGTGACTTTTATCAACATAGTGCTTTACTATTGAGGAAGCAAAAAACATAAAATAAATTCATGTAAATACTTTAAATACTTACTGTATTCAAACATACATCTTCTGATTTCTTAGCCCATAACTGTCAGACATATGCATGTACACACAGACACAAGTACAACATATTTTCAGGTTTTTCTCTGTAAACATGAGGTCTAGAAAATTAATCATAAAAACAGGGGAGATGGTGTGGGGAAGGATTGTCAAGCTAAACTTTTACCATATAAAAACCTTAACACTTCAGCAAAAGCAAAAGTGTGAATACTGGGGGTATATAGGCTGTGATCCTCATCACTGAATATATTCAGAAGTAGGTGCCATTGAAATGAATGGAATTTATTTCCACATCGGTATACATAGGATTGTAGTAAGGTAAAGCTAAAGGGACCCCTGACCATTAGGTCCAGTCGTGGCTGACTCTGGGGTTGCGGTGCTCATCTCGCTTTACTGGCCGAGGGAGCCGGCGTACAGCTTCCGGGTCATGTGGCCAGCATGAATAAGCTGCTTCTGGCGAACCAGAGCAGCGCAACGAAACACTGTTTACCTTCCCGCCGGAGTGGTATCTATTTATCGACTTGCACTTTGATGTGCTTTCGAACTGCCAGGTTGGCAGGAGCAGGGACCGAGCAACAGGAGCTCACCCCGTCGCAGGGATTGTAGTACTGTCACCTATAAAAGGCATAAATCATTTTATAGTACATCACATAAAGTACATCACATAAATCCGAGGCATTAAGGGCTGACTTTCAGAAGAGACAGTATGGCATAGGAAACACCAAAGCGAAGCAAGTATTTATGGTTTCTGATGTAAGCACTTACCTACAGCGTGGGCAGGTATAGAGATCCCAGGCGAGTGGGCCACAATAGCCTTTTGCTCAACACCTGTGCTGCATCTTTTTCCAACTCTTCAGCCTTCAGTTCTACCTCCAAACGAAGCCGTGTCAGATGAAAGAGCAGCAGCAACCAACATGCTCACCTCCTCATGTGTCACCATTTCAATCCTAGGTACTGGGGTCATCAAAACATGCCTGAAGTGCCTCAAATGTTGAATGGGTTCTATTTTTAAGATAACTGATGGGACAAGTGCTGACTCCAAATACTTCAGAGCAAATTCTGCCCCACTAGTCTTCCGTTTAATTTTTTTGCTGATAACCCCCTCCTTCAGAACCCGCCTCATTTATGGCTCTCTCCGTGGTGCCAGAACTTTAACCGGAGCCAACTGGAGAGAATGTACCCATGAAACTTAAACCTTGCCTCGTTTGTAAACTACTTTGTAACTAAGCATGGCGGGGCAAAGAAGAAGAACACAGTATTAAGCCCCTCGATAGCCTGTAATGTAATATCGGGAGTCTGAAGGGTCAGATGATAGCTCTGTGATAACAACATCGGCTTGGGTTACAAGTAGTCATAGAGATGCTTTGAGAGGCTCCCAGAGACCCGTCCCGGTACACAATGAATGCCTACAGGCTATGTCCTGCCTTAAGATCTTGTACCAAAACCCTGTCTGCACTACATAAAACTAGCACAGCGTTGTAGTTAAGAGGTCTGGTCTTAAACCAGGAAAATCCCGCTTCAAATTCCCAAGAAGCCACAAAGTTCATGGTGACCTTGTGCCAATGCCAGTCAACTCTCCCAACCTAGCTTCCCTCAGCAGGTTGCTGTTGAGGAAAAACTGAGGAGGGGGATATCATGTATCCCACCCTGAATTCCTGAAGGAATGGTGGGCTAGAAATGTAAGAAAGAAAGCCATTTTTAGAATTAAAACAGGCTCATAATATATGGTTATTTTATTTTTCTCTGGGGCTGATTTCTCTCTCTCTCTCTCTCCAAATTAGTCTTTAAAGCAGAATCTGTTATTTTCTCGTACTGTCACATCACATAGCTGACCGCTATTAGAGACAGAGTTTTCCCCCCTTAACTAAATGGCTATATGGTCTCCTCCAGTCAGTAGATTCTTACGTCCTTCTCTTCTAACTCTTGGCTAGCACAGGACTCAATGCCAGATGCTCCTTGGGAAACTTGCAAGAAGAACATGATGGTCAATCATTGTCCTTTGTCAACAGCAACTGTCACTGGAGGTATACTGGCACTGAACACAAAGGTTCCCATCTTTGCACTTACAGCTATTCGCTGTTGAGAGATTCATGAATTTGTCCAACCTTTTTTTAAAAAGCCATCTAAGCTAGCGTCCAACCCCATATCTCAGGGGTTCTCAAACTTTCTTCCCTCAGGGTCCACTTGACTGGCTGGAAATTTCTGAGGCGCACCAGTCACAAAATGGTGGTGGACGGAGGCAGAGTTTGGCATAGTCAGTGGATAATTATTGGCATAACTATCTACTGATATTGAATCCATCTTTGAAAATTTCTAAATTCTTTGTCAGTGTTTTCCTTATAGCAAGCAGGCCCATTGTTCAGTTTCCCTCAAGCTAAGTACAGACATTTGCTCTGGAAGTATTGTGACTCAGCCTCCCCGTTTTAAGCAGAATTTGTGGATCCAGAAGCACTAAATGGAGAAAGCTATTCCTTTTATATTTTCCCCTTTCTGCCCTATGTGTCTCTCAAAGAATGGTTGCATATCTGCTCTCATTTCTTCTCCTATTCATCTTTCACACTTGGCTTGTATCTTCTCCCATTCCACATATTCTGACAGTTTCTTTCCCACACACATGTTCTTTTACATTCACTTTCTCCTATAAAGGTTTTTTTCATCTCTCACCCCCTTCCTTTCTATTCCCAGTTTGTTTGCGTATTAACACTTTTATCTCATTTTTCACAATTTCCTTCGACACTTTCTCTGGCCCTTTCCCCTCAAAGGAGATAAACCTTTCTTTGTTAGACATTTATTTTTCTTTGTCCATTGCCTATATCCAGTTTCAGTGAATGGCCAGGTTTTAGTGTTGAGACAGAGGAGAAGGGAGATGAGTAAATTCTCTATGTTTAGGACACCGAAGTTATGACAAGGGCATGGGGTTCCCAAACAAGTGTTTCCCTGATGAGGGAATATGGGGGTTCTAGCCAAGCATTTTCCCCATGAAGGAAACATGGAGTTTTTTAGGGGATTTGAAATAGTTTTTATTAATTTCTCATTAATAACATTCCAATTGGTATCAAATCAAATCTTATCACATCACATCATAATACAAACAATAAAGCCAATTATACATTCCAAATTAAAAAAATTACTGGGACTTCCCATGTTCTGGCTGTCAGAAGAATGTTTCTCTCACTTGTCCTGCATCTCTCTTGTTTTTTCCAATTTCATAATTTCGACCTAAACCTTTATCTTATTTTCCCAGTCACCAGTGTCTAACCAAGCATTTGCCTTGTAATTTTAAGGGTGAGGGAAGTAACTTGTGCAGGTAAAACAAGTTCTTAATGACAACTACCATAAAATTGCCCAAATGTAGCTGTGTGTCTCTCTCTCTGTGTGTGTGTGTGTGTGTGTGTCTGTCTGTCTGTCTGTCTTTAGACTCTTCCTTAAGGCCAACAGACGGGTTTATACGAATTTCCATGTGAGGACAATCCAGATGATTCCCAAGCTGCTCTTGAGTTTAGGATATATAAAAGTCAGAGAAAGCATTCAAGGCAAAAACATATATTATTTTAGAAGAAACAGGTATATAAACTAGAGCAGGTGTGGGGAACCTTTGACCCACCAGATGTTGCTGAAGTGCAACTCCCATCTGCCCCCAGAAGCATAGCCAGTGACCATTTTGCTTCTCCTGATAGTAAGCATCTCATGGCCCCGTCTTCTTGTACCAAATGAAGTACTGTATATCACATCATCTAGTCCGTTTGTATCTGCTCTTTTCCCTCTTTCCCTTCACGTTGCTAAATTACCAACAAAACCATGGCCCATGGTGTCCAAAAATATATTGGTGTATAATTGTGGAAAAAGTGCATGCACTATTACTGGGAGACCAGCGTGTTAATAGCTGCAGGTGGGACCATCTGTCTTCCAGAGGCAGCTTGAGAAGAAAAAAACCTCAATAGTTGTTTGTGTACATGATAAGATGACTGGCTGTTGATAGAGGTGCTAGGCCTCAATTGTGTTTTATAGTAAGACAGGTGGTTCTTTTAGTAAGTAACAGTGCCTATTCTTACTGGAAGCCTGAGGACACCTTTGACTTACGTGTCATTATTCGTATTTCCATTCTCCTCTTGGGTCATAAGTGACATTTTGCTCTTAGGAACACTAAGCTCTGCTGTCTCCATGCCTTCAACCTCCGGTCATGCTAGTGTTTGTACATATTGAGCCCTATTTATCTTTAATTTCTCAGACTATGATGACAGGCATATTCAGAGTTTGCCAGGCTTTCCATAAGTGTTGCCTTCTCTCATATCCAGCACCTTGTAAGGACTAGCTTGCTTTCATTTCTCATTCCTTCCAATAATTAGTCAGCTCTTTTCCAGGAGGGTGGGAAGACAATGTTATTCATTTAGAAAAGCTCTTCACCACTTAACATTTTGAGCAAAAAATCCCCAAGCAGTTAACAGAGATGATAAAATTTTAAAATGTAGTAGAATTATTATAACTAATATAAATAAAAGCAGAACACAATAAATACGATGTTGTTGTTGTTTTTTAAAAATAGTAAAGGTAAAGGGACCCCTGACCATTAGGTCCAGTTGTGGCCGACTCTGGGGTTGTGGCGCTCATCTTGCTTTATTGGCCAAGGGAGCCGGCGTACAGCTTCGGGGTCATGTGGCCAGCATAGCTAAGGTGCTTCTGGCGAACCAGAGCAGCGCACGGAAACACCGTTTACCTTCCCGCTGAAGCGGTACCTATTTAACTACTTGCACTTTGATGTGCTTTCGAACTGCTAGGTGGGCAGGAGCAGGGACCGAACAATGGGAGCTCACCCCATCGCGGGGATTCGAACCGCCAACCTTCTGATCGGCAAGTCCCAGGCTCTGTGGTTTAACCCACAGTGCCACCCGCATCCCCTTTAAAAAAATAACACATCATTTAAAACGCCAAGTCAACAATGTTGCCCATTATAACAGTAATTCAAAGCAGGAATGCATGGCTTAAAACTTGGTGTGTTGAAGATCTGAGATAACAGTGGTGGTTCTCAAACTGAGGAGAAGAGAATTGTCCTGTGCTTGGTAGGCTACCATAGGTGTGTCAACTCCTAGGGGCCGAGGTCCCTTCACTCCCCTACAAAATATTTGAGGTGCCCCCCCTCCCCAGTTGAATGAGATTGCCATTCAGATGATGTTTGTGTGCCGCATCTTGTGATTGATTATGCGGGGCAGGACTTACCTCCCCCCCCCCCCCCATATTTTATTCAAGTTGGTACCCCTGTAAGGCTACATTGTCTGGCTGGTGGGCTGCTTGTTCGATCACAAAATTGGCAGGTCTAGTTTTGACCAAGATTGCTTGTAAAAGCTCTTCCAAAAACAGTTGATGCAGTATCAAAAATACTTGAAAATAAAATAAAAATAACTACTTATATATTCACACACACAGAGACCTGTAGCCCAAGCTGAGACAAAGGAGTAATATGCGGTTTAAAAGGAGTAATATGCGGTTTAAAATGGGCAGTTCTCCAAAGCACTTTTTTCTCCCCACCTCAGTAGCGCCCCACTGATTTTGGCAGCAGCATACAGTGGTACCTCGGGTTACATACGCTTCAGGTTACAGACTCCGCTAACCCAGAAATATTACCTCAGGTTAAGAACTTTGCTTCAGGGTGAGAACAGAAATTGTGCAGCGGTGGCACAGCGGCAGCAGGAGGCCCCATTAGCTAAAGTGGTACCTCAGGTTACGAACAGTTTCAGGTTAAGAATGGACCTCCAGAACAAATTACCGTATTTTTCGCTCTATAAGACGCACCAGACCACAAGACGCACCTAGTTTTTGGAGGAGGAAAACAAGAAAAAAAATATTCTGAATCTCAGAAGCCAGAACACCAAGAGGGATCGCTGTGCAGTGAAAGCAGCAATCCCTCTTGCTGTTCTGGCTTCTGTGATAGAGGCGCAGCCTGCATTCGCTCCATAAGACGCACACACATTTCCCCTTACTTTTTAGGAGGGAAAAAGTGAGTCTTATAGAGCACAAAATATGGTAAGTTCTTAAGCCGAGGTACCACTGTAATTAAAACAAAAAGTAACCAGTGCTGGGGGTTTAAAGCTCTCTGTGCAGCTCAGCATACTCAAATGGGTGCGCCCTCTCTGCCCACCATAATTATAATGATCGTGGATCGGCTGGTGAGGGGGAAGTTGTGTGCATGTGTGTGTCATATATGTGTGTGTGTCTGGGGGGGGGGACACCCACTGCTTGCCATGTGGCCTTTGGAGAGTTGGCCAAAAGTGAATGTGGCCCTCAGGCCAAATAGTTAGCGCCCCCCCTGTTAAAACATAAAAAAATATATTTTGAAACAAAACATAAGTGTAAATGACAAAATTCGCTGGAATGCCGATAGTCTGCTTGCTTGTGATCTCACTTAGTGCCATGGGCATAGCCAGGGTTTTTGTTAGGGAGGGGGAGCCAAAGTTGTTGAGATCCCCCCCCGCCGCCAAGCTGTTGAGCTTTTCGGGGAGAAAATCATGGGTAAATATACCCCCCAAAAGAGGACATTATGGGGGCAGGCTTCTCCAGGAAGAGGGACCAGAACCTCTGTTAATTGAGTGCTTTAAATGCTTTTCAATAATTTTTGTGGATTGGGGGGGGCAGCTGCCCCCCAAGCTACACCCATGCTTAGTGCTTATATAGACTGACAATCTATCAGCTTCAGACAGAGCTCCTGGCATAGCATACAGGAAGAGGAATACTTCCTACCTTACTGGGTTGTTGTGAGTAAGGTAGAGAGAAACAATATGTGAAAGGTTCTGAATGTGAAACCAGCCAGTGCTGTCATCCACCTAAATCGAAACATGTCGTCTTCTTTTTTTTTTATCTTCACCCAGGCTTTCCCTGAAAGGTTATGCCGTTGTGTTAATGATCCATATGATCTACAGATGAATTTTGTATTATGGGGGTAATATAAGCAGTTCACCACCATCCGTGGCGGCACTGGTGGAGAAAGGGGGGTGCGGTAGGTGCGGTCTGCCCCGGGTGTCATCCCTGAGGGTGACATCACTGCGCTGCTCCCCTGGGGGCAGCTAGCTCCACCTCTGCGTGGTGGACCTTGGGGGTCTCAAATTTCAGCGGTGCTCTGTGTGACACCAAAATTCTGCACCCTCTCCCTTCATGGGTGTAGCCAGTGGGGGGGGGCAAGGGGCAGCTGCCGCCCCTAAATCAATACAAATCTGAGGTTCTTCCGCCCCTAACAGAAATCCTGGCTACATCCATGCCCCCCACTTTCCATTCTACATCATACGTGTGGCACCCCCCAGACTCCACACCCAGGGCAAGCAAACCAGCCACATTCCCCCTTCCGCCTCTGCTACCGTGATATTTTTTTCTTAATATTGGCAGTGCGGAAATTTTAATAAATAAATAAATAAATAAATAAATAAATAAAGATGTGATCAATGCAAAGGATCCATAAGCAAGACACGAATGAACAGGGCAAGCATTAGATAACACTGGATTTTCTATTAAAACTTAATTCTTGAGCATATTTAGTTTGCCCCCCCCCCTTTTAAAACAAAACAACAACCCATGGAAAAGCCCATTCAGACTGTAGTGAGGCAGATGAGACACTAGAGGTCCTCATTACTCTATTTGAAAAAAAAAGGCAAAGGGATTTCGCCCGTAGATTATTTACACGGATGCCAAATATTTCCCCCCCTAAAGATGATCGTTGTTTGCAGTTGTCCGGTACCCAAAATTCTTGAAGGAGGAAACGCATTGCTAGATACATTAGTAATGGAAATATCACTTTCTTAGATAACTAAAGATGGAATTAGACACGTTAACGAAGGAGCTGAGGTAACTATTAGCCATGATCCATGAAAGCTTGGTGGAGCCTCCATGTTTAAGAATCCGTTTACCTCTGATTGTGTGGTTCCTTGAGACATCTGGTTGGCTCATGCTAGTTTTGTTATATTGGTTGTTTTAAAATTGGAAGAATTTTAAAAACAATTTTATAATTCAGAGACATTCCCTCGTGAGAGAGAACTTATCATCTTAGTAATTTGCAGAAAATATCCTAAACCCATGCATGGGGTTGTTGGAGCACAGAAAGGTAGCAGTGGTGGCTAAGATAAAATCTCTGAATGAGGTTGTTCTCCCACTAAAAGAACTGGTTTGGCGCTTAGGAGTGCTCTTGGATCGATCTTTGTCACTGGAATCCCAGATAGCCCAAATGGCTAGGAGTGCCTTTTACCAGTACACCAAGTATGGCTGTTCTTGGACTGGGGTGGTCTGGCCATGGTGATTAATGCATTGAGGCATGAATATAGGGGCAATTACTGTGACGCGCTCTACATGGAGCTGCCCTTGGGCCTCAAACAGAGGCTCCAGCTGGTGCAAAAAGGTAAAGGACCCCTGGACGGTTAAGTCTAGTCAAAGGCGACTATGGGGTTGCAGTGCTCACTCATTTCACTTTCAGACTGAGGGAACTGGCGTTTGTTCACAGACAGCTTTCTGGGTCATGTGGCCAGCATAACTAAAATACTTCTGGCGCAACAGAACACCGTGACGGAAACCAGGGCACAGAAACGCCGTTCACCTTCCCGCCACAGCGGTAGCTATTTATCTGCTCACACTGGCATGCTTTCGAGCTGCTAGGTTGGCAGGAGCTGAGACAGAGCAATGGGTCAACCTTCTGATTGGCAAGCCCAAGAGGCTCAGTGGTTTAGACCACAGTGCCACCCGCATCCTAAAACAAAACAATGTAGCTGGACTGTTGATGGGAACAGACTATCATCAGCACTTAACTCTGGTTCTGAAAAGCTTGCACTGGCTGCCCATATGTTACTGAGTCAGGTTCCCAGTTCTTGCATTAATTGACAAGGCCCTTAACAACATAGGTCCAGATAAGGACCACTTGATCCCCTATACCATTGCTCAATCAACTGAGATCTTAAGGGGACTCACTATTAGTGACCCCCCCCCCGGCTCAGATACATGGCTTGTATCCACCAGGCACCACGTGTTTGTTATTGCAGACCCAATTTTATGGAACTCCTTTCCAGTTGTGATCAGGCGGCCTCCCTGTCCCTGTATTATTTTGCAACAATGAGGACTAGAAACCTGCGTTTATCCACCACAAGCTGTAGCTCTCATGATTCTGCCAGAGGCCAAGAGCTGCCTACTGCATTTGAAGAGGCTGCATGGCTTCCCTGAGAATACAGTCTGGTTACGAACTTAATTCCTTAATTAATACCTCTGGTTATGAACTTAATTCGTTCTGGAGGTCCGTTCTTAACCTAAAACCATTCTTAACCTGAGGTACCACTTTAGCTAATGGGGCCTCCCGGTGCCACCGCACAATTTTTGTTCTCATCCTGAGATAAAGTTCTTAACCTGAGGTACCACTTCCGGGTTAGTGGAGTCTGTAACCCAAAGTGTTTGCAACCTGAGGTGTTTGTAACCCGAGGTACCACTGTACTGTAATCATGTCACTTCAGTCGCAGTGGGACTGCCTGAATTCTACCACATAGCATGGAAGTGAACTAATACTTATCTTCAAAGCTATTTTGTGACCCTTGCTTCCCATTATATTCCTGCCCATGCTTTCATTCTTCCAACTCTTTCCACAATCTAAATGTCACTTGCTGTTTTATGTGCTTCTGCCAACGAGCTTGGCGCCATCTCTTTCTCTTCCTTGGACTCCTTCCTCGGAAACTCCCTTTTCAGAAAGTCCTTGTTCCCAGCAGTGAGCATGTTTAAATGTACATGCTGTGCATGTCATTTTGTACTGTCTCCCTCACCTCCCCCCCTCTTGTTTCTTGTCCCATTGTCTGTTTTAGATTGTCAGCTTCTTGTGGGCAGGGACCTTTTGTGTGTGCATTGATCATCAATTTTTGTAAAATACATACATACATAGTTTTATTTGTATGCCACCTTTCCTCAGTTCAAACCGTGCTCAAGGCGGCCTACAACAATGGGGATGTGGGTGGTGCTGTGTTCTAAACCACTGAGCCTCTTGGGCTTGCCGATCAGAAGGTTGGCGGTTCAAATCCCTGAAACTGGGTGAGCTCCCATTGCTCTGTCCCAGCTCCTGCCAACCTAGCAGTTCGAAATCATGCCAGTGCAAGTAGATAAATAGGTAGCACTGCGGCGGGAAGGTGAATGGTGTTTCCATGCTATCTGGCTTCCATCACGGTGTCTCATTGCGCCAGAAGCAGTTTAGTCATGCTTCCCCCATATAACCCGGAAAGCTGACTGTGGACAAACGCCGGCTCCCTCGGCCTGTAAAGCGAGATGAGTGCCACAACCCCAGAGTCATCTGCAACTGGACTTAATGGTCAGGGGTCCCTTTACCTTTACAGTGGTACCTTGGGTTACAGATGCTTCAGGTTATTGACGCTTCAAGTTTCAGACTCCGCTAACCCAGAAATGGTACCTTGGGTTAAGAATTTTGCTTCAGGATGAGAACAGAAATCGCGTGGCAGCAACGAGAGTCCCCATTAGCTAAAGCGGTACTTCAGGTTAAGAACAGTTTCAGGTTAAGAACGGACCTCCGGAACAAATTAAGTTCTTAACCAGAGGTACCACTGTACCTTTAACCGTCCAGGGGTCCTTTACCTTTATTTTTACAACAATGAAAAGAAAACACAGCTGCAACATAACAAAGGTAGTTATAAATAAAACATTAAAAATATGCACCCTAACTGAACTACTTCCACATCTATCACAAGACCTAAAAGAAAGATACAAAAGGCCAACAGCCACAATGCCCCTCACCCATAGTAGGTCTCAGAGTAGAGCTATGAAGATGCCTTTTCCTGCAGCATGTGTCTTGGTTTGGTATGTAAGGCTGTGTCAGCTGGCGTTCCCCCCCTCTGCAGACACCTCCTGCAATGCATTTGCTCCATGCTGGCAGCTTATTGTGGTCTGGATTGCCAAGGCTGATGTGCAGGCAGCTACTAATGGATGGGTAGCCCTGCCTCTTGAGAAGTTTAGATGAGATGCCCTTTTAACACCTTCCATCTCTGATAACAGATGCAGAACACAGCTCCCAAGATGGAAGGATGAAAGAACTGTTTTTGAATTGAGAAAAGAGAATTAAGGGGAAACACTTTGATGGTTTTCAAATTCCAACTACAGTAGTAGATAGCGCTTTTTACTGAAGGGGGCACAATAGAATCAAAGAGTTGGAAGGGACCCAAGAGGTCCTCTAGTCTAACGCCCTGCAATGCTTTAGCAAAGGGTTATGAACAGCAGGGAGGCAAATTGAGTAAATGCCTCAAAAAAATACCCTGGTTGTAAGAGACATCATTGCTAGAATAAAGCTCTAGGGTTTCCATATAACCCAAGGTTTATTTACTTAAATATTCATAAACTGCGCACTCCACATAAAATATCAAGGCGGAGCACAACAATATATCCAAGTACAATCCATTAAATAAATACCACAAAGCCTACATGAAATAATAATAAAAATGACTGACTCTTGAGACAGTTTAAATGACAGTGTGAAAAGGCCTTCTGAAAGTTAGCAGTGAGGATGTCTGCTAAATCTCAGTCAGAAGAATATTCCACAGCATGGGGTCAGCAACACCAAAAGCCCAACTTTCAGTTGAAAGCAATCCGGCTTCCGAAAAACTGGGGAACAGCTAACACTGATCCTCCGAATGATCTGAGTGACCCAAGCACTTTAGGACTTTGTATTTCAACGCAGGAACACTAGAACTGCCTCGGTAGTGCAGATGTTTTAGCAGAGCTGACACAAAGCAGCTTGATATTTAATTCCTCATCATGTACAGAAGTGGTTATTTTTCGGACTACAGTTTACATGCATCAAAGAAGTAATTTGAGATACAATCTGAGTCTGGATGCAATGTGTCATAGCATTGTTGTTCTGTGGCTTTGCAAATGTGGTAGCAATTCTGTTGCTTCACAGAGGCTTTTGGTCAGTTTCTGTATCCAGTTGGTTTCACTTAAGTCTTACGATTGTGTCTGATACATATTTTTGTTTACAGTCTCTTCTCATTCTTCACATTCACTAAAGTCTTCCAGTGAATCACTCCCAACATTTTTAAGCGAGTTATAGACATGTTAATATTGTTTTAAACCACACACACTAGTTTTTATCCTGGGACCATCCATAAAGTGGTGCAGTGTATTCTCACCTGCTAACTGAAGTCTTCCCCTTTAGTGTTTTGGCCAGTAATTTCCTCCGAGAAGAGCATTCTACCCACCTTCATAAATGCCCATTTTTAATTTCCAGCTGACAATATTCTGTGATTAATGAGCATGCTGAGTCTTCACTGGACTGGGGTGCTTTTTGGGTGTGCATGTCTTGCCCCTGCATATTTGTATGTCTGCAAACCTCAGAGTTTCCTCCCTTTTGTTTCTCAGAGGCCCCCTTTGGCCTTATTTCTTTCAGTACTAACCACCTAAGTCATGGGTAGGCAAACTAAGGCCAGATGCGGCCCAATCACCTTCTAAATCCGGCCCGCGGACGGTCCGGGAATCAGCGTGTTTTCACATGAGTAGAATGTGCCCTTTTATTTAAAATGCATCTCTGGGTTATTTGTGGGGCATAGGAATTCATTCACACACACCCCCCCCAATATAGTCCAGCCCCCCACAAGGTCTGAGGGACAGTGGACCGGCCCCCTGCTGAAAAAGGTTGCTGACCCCTGATGTAAATTGATGGAATAGCATGTTATTAAAAAGGGAAGATGTTTTATCCCCATAAATACATACTAGTCAATTAACTCATGGGTTACAGTTACCGGTACTTGATTGCTTGATCAATCAATCAATTCAATTTTCGCATAAAGAAAGCATTAGTTCTGAAGTTAAAGGCATGCTTTGTTGGTTTTCAGATTGAGCTCACGTGTGTGCTAGAGGTCATCATAAGAAAGAAGGGGAATACGACAGCATGTGCTGCTCACAGGTTTTTTAGGTCACCCCAGGGTATGTATGGTCTGAAAGCAAATGAAGCTGTGTCTGGATGGGTGACTGCCTAGGAACCACAGTATGCCATCTTAGGTTCCATCTCAGAAGAAGAATATACGGTAAATGTAAGAAAATAAAACAAAATAGATTTTTAAAACCTACTGCCCAATTGATTGTGGCTTTCTTAGGCAATCAAATGCTGAAATAGTTGATTGAATGTTGATTTATAGACTCGTAGAGTTGGAAGGGACCCTGAGGATCATGTAGTCCAACCCCCTTCAATGCAGGAATATGCAGCTGTTCCATAGGGGGGTCAAACTTGAAACCTTTGCATTATCAGCGCCACGCTCTAACCAGCTGAGCTACCCAGGATGCGATCAAAAACACGGACCCACCAGTTAATTGCAGAGTGCACTCTCTTCCACAAACAACCCTTATTTCCGTGGTGACAGTCTAGTCTGAGCTTGGGAAGGAGGCACAAAGGGCTATATTGGAACAATCATGGAAGAACATTATGTGTCGCTGAGAGGCTTGCCAGCTACTGTTTATTTCCCCAACTGTATACTTCACTTTGCTAAGAGAAAGGGAGGAGGGATGGCAAGCCTTTGTAGTTGTCAGCACCTGAGGTGTGCCCTGCGTTGACGAGGTTGTTAAACCAGTCATGGCATCAACTTGCTGGGGAAAAGTTGCTTTGCTGGGCAATGGCTTTATGGCACTGACCGACTCGGTATCGGTTGAGATTTTACTGGCACTTAATTTTTTTCTCCCAGATGTGGCAGCTGAGCCAGAAGGACCTGCAAAGCCGGCGAAGCTGAAACTAGTATTTCCCTTCCCTTCCTTTTCTGCCACTTCTTTGACTTTTTGACAGCAAGAAACTGGATTATTTTATGTAACAACATGTGAAGAACCAATAAATCAGGGGAACTCTGCCAAAGGGTCTGCATATTTATAGAGAAGCCAGTGAAGGTTCCTGTAAATTGAGAAGAACCTAAGAACAGGCACCCCCCTCTGTTAACTGGAAAAAACCCAACAGAGTTTATTCACAAGCTTGTAAGAAGAGGCTTCGTGATCAGGCCAATGATTGATTTAGTCAATTATCCATCCTGTTCTCACAGTGGCCAACCAGATGCTTACGAGAAACCCCAAAGCAAGACCTGAGCACCACAGCACTTGCCATACTTGTGATTTCCAGAAGTTGGCATTTAGAGGCACGCTATCTGTAACCATGGACCTAGAACATATTCATCATGGCCAGTAGCCATTGATCACAATGGCTATATTCTACTTCCATTGTTGGAGGCACTATGTAGTGTGGGAGTCAAGTAGCTTTCCTTTCGGTGCATTTCAAATAACACTTTCTAAACAGAAGAGAGTGAGTTACGGAACTGTCTACCTAGTCCAGTGAAAGAACCATGTGAATTTATATCGCAATGGGGCCATTTCTCATCCCCTCACTACACCCTATTACCCTTGCCATGAAAGAAGATAAATGACTGGAGCAGGAGATGGGCTTTTGGAACGAGTAGTGGTTCCAAGGCGTTCAGAAAACGTTTCTCTGGGGATCAGGACTTACCTTCTTTTTCAAGGGGCAGGAATAAATTTGCGTATTTGTGATTGTTTTAATTGCCTGCAACTCATACAACAGGGTGTGTTTTGCTTGAGCCATGTGTACAGTAAACATTTTTGCAAGCATTAGTACATTAAAGTGGACTTGCGAGTATTCAAAGGAAGCAAATTTCTAAATGCATTTCTCTTGGAGTAAGCCCTACAGAACTGGACTTGCTTTTGAGTAGACTCATAGGATGGCTCTGCTAATGTGTGCTCTGATTTACAGCTTGCCATTTTCCTGCTTCGCTTTTCAAAGGTTTTCCAGGGTGTGGTCAGGCACAAGCTGTATCTGTGATGTTCCAGATCAACATGACAAAACCACGAAAGAGGGCAAACCTATGTTGACACCATCCTTAAAAATAATTTCATCAACCTACCCTTATATTATGTGCTAGTAATGTAATTGTGGCACACCATAATGGTGGTTACTTGGGAGGAAAAATATCAGTATGGATGGTTCTACTTTATTCAACCTCTCCTTTTTTATTGTTCTTAAAGCAGCTTTTTAGCCCTTATGCCTGCTCGAATAGACTCAAAATGTGGAGTCAACGCCCCTTTGAGTAGGAATTTCTGTGAAACCGAGCCCAAGCATTTATAACAGAAACAACTGATGTATTTTGCCCATTTACCCCTGCCTCCACTCCCTGTCTTTTCTGCTGTAGTTTCCTGTGTGTCAAATTTTAGACTGCAGGCTTTTGGGGGCAGGTATATTTTTTCTCCTCTTGTACTATTTACATCATGCACAAAGATGGGCGCTACCTAAAACAAGAAATACAAATTACGATCACTAGTTGAGGTAGAAGACTGCATAAAAAAAGCAGAAATTGTATTGTGAGATTTGGGGGTTGGTCTAGATGTCTTCTAAGTGGTTGTAGAGCAGGTGGGTGAGGCTCTGGACCTTGGAAGGACTGCCTTAGGCATGTGGTTAAATATACCAAACAAGCCTGACACTGCTAAAGAATGTTTGTTTTCTTAAGGCGATTTCACTATATAGCTGAATTCTTCCTGATAAGCTGTTACCAACCTGCTATAGCTCTCCTGCTATTGTCGAACCACAACTCCCATCA